>NW_026529800.1:600000-820820 GCF_028500815.1 Rissa tridactyla | reverse complement strand
GTTTTCCCTGCTGGCTCTTTGGGCGGGGGACCCATCTCCAGCCGTATGGCCATTTTTGTGCATGGCGCAGCGCCAAGTGGGAAATGGTGGTATCGAGGCTGAAGGCAGCAGGAAAGCCCGCAGCCCCCAGGTCTGTGGGGCTACGCAAGCGGTTCCCAAAGAGCTTTAGAACAAGGCATAGTTTTCCCTGCTGGCTCTTTGGGCATGGGACCCATCTCCACCCATAGGCCATTTTTGTGCCTGATAGGGCGCCAAGTGGGAAAGGGTGGCTTTGAGGCTGAAGACAGCAGGAAAGCCTGCAGCCCCCAGGTCTGTGGGGCTACGCAAGCGGTTCCCAAAGAGCTTTAGAACAAGGCATAGTTTTCCCTGCTGGCTCTTTGGGTGGGGGACCCATCTCCAGCCGTATGGCTATTTTTGTGCCTGACGCGGTGCGTAGTGGCATAGGGTGGTTTTGAGGCTGAAGGCAGCAGGAAAGCCCGCAGCCCCCACGTCTGTGGGGCCAAGCAAGCGGTTCCCAAAGAGCTTTAGAACAAGGCATAGTTTTCCCAGCTGGCTCTTTGGGCGGGGGACCCATCTCCAGCCGTATGGCCATTTTTGAGCCTGGCGCGGCGCCAAGTGGGAAAGGGTGGTTTTGAGGCTGAAGGCAGCAGCAAAGCCTGCAGCCCTAACGTCTGTGGGGCTACGCAAGCGGTTCCCAAAGAGCTTTAGAACAAGGCAGAGTTTTCCCTGCTGGCTCTTTGGCGGCGGACACATGTCCAGTCGTATGGCCATTTTTTGTGCCTGGCGCGGCGCCAAGTGGGAAAGGGTGGTGTCGAGTCTGAAGGCAGCAGGAAAGCCTGCAGCCCCCAGGTCTGTGGGGCTATGGAAGCGGTTCCCAAAGAGCTTTAGAACAAGGCAGAGTTTTCCCTGCTGGCTCTTTGGGCGGGGGACCCATCTCCAGCCGTATGGCCATTTTTGTGCCTGGCGCGGCGCCAAGTGGGAAAGGGTGGTGTTGAGGCTGAAGGCAGCAGGAAAGCCGCAGCCCCCACGTCTGTGGGGCCAAGCAAGCGGTTCCCAAAGAGCTTTAGAACAAGGCATAGTTTTCCCTGCTGGCTCTTTGGGCGGGGGACCCATCTCCAGACGTATGGCTATTTTTGTGCCTGGCTCGGTGCGTAGTGGCATAGGGTGGTTTTGAGGCTGAAGGCAGCAGGAAAGCCCGCAGCCCCCAGGTCTGTGGGCCCAAGCAAGCGGTTCCCAAAGAGCTTTAGAACAAGGCATAGTTTTCCCTGCTGGCTCTTTGGGCATGGGACCCATCTCCAGCCATAGGCCATTTTTGTGCCTGATAGGGCGCCAAGTGGGAAAGGGTGGCTTTGAGGCTGAAGACAGCAGGAAAGCCTGCAGCTCCCAGGTCTGTGGGGCTATGCAAGCGGTTCCCAAAGAGCTTTAGAACAAGGCATATTTTTCCCTGCTGGCTCTTTGGACGGGGGACCCATCTCCAGCCGTATGGCCATTTTTGTGCCTGGCGCGGCGCCAAGTGGGAAAGGGTGGCTTTGAGGCTGAAGGCAGCAGGAAAGCCCGCAGCCCCCAGGTCTGTGGGGCAACGCAAGCGGTTCCCAAAGAGCTTTAGAACAAGGCATAGTTTTCCCTGCTGGCTCTTTGGGTGGGGGACCCATCTCCAGCCGTATGGCTATTTTTGTGCCTGACGCGGTGCGTAGTGGCATAGGGTGGTTTTGAGGCTGAAGGCAGCAGGAAAGCCCGCAGCCCCCACGTCTGTGGGGCCAAGTAAGCGGTTCCCAAAGAGCTTTAGAACAAGGCATAGTTTTCCCAGCTGGCTCTTTGGGCGGGGGACCCATCTCCAGCCGTACGGCCATTTTTGTGCCTGGCGCGGCGCCAAGAGGGAAAGGGTGGTGTCGAGGCTAAAGGCAGCAGGAAAGCCCGCAGCCCCCAGGTCTGTGGGGCTACGCAAGCGGTTCCCAAAGAGCTTTAGAACAAGGCATAGTTTTCCCTGCTGGCTCTTTGGGCGGGGGACCCATCTCCAGCCGTATGGCCATTTTTGTGCATGGCGCAGCGCCAAGTGGGAAATGGTGGTATCGAGGCTGAAGGCAGCAGGAAAGCCCGCAGCCCCCAGGTCTGTGGGGCTACGCAAGCGGTTCCCAAAGAGCTTTAGAACAAGGCATAGTTTTCCCTGCTGGCTCTTTGGGCATGGGACCCATCTCCACCCATAGGCCATTTTTGTGCCTGGCGCGGCGCCAAGTGGGAAAGGGTGGCTTTGAGGCTGAAGGCAGCAGGAAAGCCTGCAGCCCCCAGGTCTGTGGGGCTACGCAAGCGGTTCCCAAAGAGCTTTAGAACAAGGCATAGTTTTCCCTGCTGGCTCTTTGGGTGGGGGACCCATCTCCAGCCGTATGGCTATTTTTGTGCCTGACGCGGTGCGTAGTGGCATAGGGTGGTTTTGAGGCTGAAGGCAGCAGGAAAGCCCGCAGCCCCCACGTCTGTGGGGCCAAGCAAGCGGTTCCCAAAGAGCTTTAGAACAAGGCATAGTTTTCCCAGCTGGCTCTTTGGGCGGGGGACCCATCTCCAGCCGTATGGCCATTTTTGAGCCTGGCGCGGCGCCAAGTGGGAAAGGGTGGTTTTGAGGCTGAAGGCAGCAGCAAAGCCTGCAGCCCTAACGTCTGTGGGGCTACGCAAGCGGTTCCCAAAGAGCTTTAGAACAAGGCAGAGTTTTCCCTGCTGGCTCTTTGGGCGGCGGACACATGTCCAGTCGTATGGCCATTTTTGTGCCTGGCGCGGCGCCAAGTGGGAAAGGGTGGTGTCGAGTCTGAAGGCAGCAGGAAAGCCTGCAGCCCCCAGGTCTGTGGGGCTATGGAAGCGGTTCCCAAAGAGCTTTAGAACAAGGCAGAGTTTTCCCTGCTGGCTCTTTGGGCGGGGGACCCATCTCCAGCCGTATGGCCATTTTTGTGCCTGGCGCGGCGCCAAGTGGGAAAGGGTGGTGTTGAGGCTGAAGGCAGCAGGAAAGCCCGCAGCCCCCACGTCTGTGGGGCCAAGCAAGCGGTTCCCAAAGAGCTTTAGAACAAGGCATAGTTTTCCCTGCTGGCTCTTTGGGCGGGGGACCCATCTCCAGACGTATGGCTATTTTTGTGCCTGGCGCGGTGCGTAGTGGCATAGGGTGGTTTTGAGGCTGAAGGCAGCAGGAAAGCCCGCAGCCCCCAGGTCTGTGGGCCCAAGCAAGCGGTTCCCAAAGAGCTTTAGAACAAGGCATAGTTTTCCCTGCTGGCTCTTTGGGCATGGGACCCATCTCCACCCATAGGCCATTTTTGTGCCTGATAGGGCGCCAAGTGGGAAAGGGTGGCTTTGAGGCTGAAGACAGCAGGAAAGCCTGCAGCTCCCAGGTCTGTGGGGCTATGCAAGCGGTTCCCAAAGAGCTTTAGAACAAGGCATATTTTTCCCTGCTGGCTCTTTGGACGGGGGACCCATCTCCAGCCGTATGGCCATTTTTGTGCCTGGCGCGGCGCCAAGTGGGAAAGGGTGGCTTTGAGGCTGAAGGCAGCAGGAAAGCCCGCAGCCCCCAGGTCTGTGGGGCTACGCAAGCGGTTCCCAAAGAGCTTTAGAACAAGGCATAGTTTTCCCTGCTGGCTCTTTGGGTGGGGGACCCATCTCCAGACGTATGGCTATTTTTGTGCCTGGCGCGGTGCGTAGTGGCATAGGGTGGTTTTGAGGCTGAAGGCAGCAGGAAAGCCCGCAGCCCCCACGTCTGTGGGCCCAAGCAAGCGGTTCCCAGAGAGCTTTAGAACAAGGCATAGTTTTCCCTGCTGGCTCTTTGGGCGGGGGACCAACTCCAGCCATATGGCCATTTTTGTGCCTGGCGCGGTGCGTAGTGGGAAAGGGTGGTTTTGAGGCTGAAGGCAGCAGGAAAGCCCGCAGCCCCCAGGTCTGTGGGGCCAAGCAAGCGGTTCCCAAAGAGCTTTAGAACAAGGCATAGTTTTCCCTGCTGGCTCTTTGGGCATGGGACCCAGCTCCAGCCATAGGCCATTTTTGTGCCTGGCGCGGCGCCAAGTGGGAAAGGGTGGCTTTGAGGCTGAAGGCAGCAGCAAAGCCCGCAGCCGCCAGGTCTGTGGGGCGACGCAAGAGGTTCCCAAAGAGCTTTAGAACAAGGCATAGTTTTCCCTGCTGGCTCTTTGGGCGGGGGACACATCTCCAGCCGTATGGCCATTCTTGTGCCTGATAGGGCGCCAAGTGGGAAAGGGTGGTGTCGAGGCTGAAGGCAGCAGGAAAGCCCGCAGCCCCCAGGTCTGTGGGGCTACGCAAGCGGTTCCCAAAGAGCTTTAGAACAAGGCATAGTTTTCCCTGCTGGCTCTTTGGGCGGGGGACCCATCTCCAGCCGTATGGCCATTTTTGTGCCTGATAGGGCGCCAAGTGGGAAAGGGTGGCTTTGAGGCTGAAGACAGCAGGAAAGCCTACAGCCCCCAGGTCTGTGGGGCTATGCAAGCGGTTCCCAAAGAGCTTTAGAACAAGGCATAGTTTTCCCTGCTGGCTCTTTGGGCGGGGGACCCATCTCCAGCCGTATGGCCATTTTTGTGCCTGGCGCGGCGCCAAGTGGGAAAGGGTGGTGTCGAGGTTGAAGGCAGCAGGAAAGCCCGCAGTCCCCAGGTCTGTGGGGCTACGCAAGCGGTTCCCAAAGAGCTTTAGAACAAGGCATAGTTTTCCCTGCTGGCTCTCTGGGCGGGGACCCATCTCCAGCCGTATGGCCATTTTTGAGCCTGGCGCGGCACCAGGTGGGAAAGGGTGGCTTTGAGGCTGAAGGCAGGAGCAAAGCCTGCAGCCCCCAGGTCTGTGGGGCTACGCAAGCGGTTCCCAAAGAGCTTTAGAACAAGGCATAGTTTTCCCTGCTGGCTCTTAGGGCGGGGGACCCATCTCCAGCCGTATGGCCATTTTTGAGCCTGGCGCGGCGCCAAGTGGGAAAGGGTGGTGTCGAGGCTGAAGGCAGCAGGAAAGCCCGCAGCCCCCAGGTCTGTGGGGCTACGCAAGCGGTTCCCAAAGAGCTTTAGAACAAGGCATAGTTTTCCCTGCTGGCTCTTTGGGCGGGGGACCCATCTCCAGCCGTATGGCCATTTTTGTGCCTGGCGAAGCCCCAAGAGGGAAAGGGTGGCTTTGAATCTGAAGGCAGCAGGAAAGCCCGCAGCCCCCAGGTCTGTGGGGCTATGCAAGCGGTTCCCAAAGAGCTTTAGAACAAGGCATAGTTTTCCCTGCTGGCTCTTTTGGCAGGGGACCCATCTCCAGCCGTATGGCCATTTTTGTCCCTGGCCCGGCGCCAAGTGGGAAAGGGTGGCTTTGAGGCTTGAAGGCAG
This sequence comes from Rissa tridactyla, assembly GCF_028500815.1. Taxonomy (NCBI): domain Eukaryota; kingdom Metazoa; phylum Chordata; class Aves; order Charadriiformes; family Laridae; genus Rissa; species Rissa tridactyla. Next base: position 815,499 of record NW_026529800.1, on the reverse strand, counting down.
CAGGAAAGCCCGCAGCCCCCAGGTCTGTGGGGCTACGCAAGCGGTTCCCAAAGAGCTTTAGAACAAGGCATAGTTTTCCCTGCTGGCTCTTAGGGCGGGGGACCCATCTCCAGCCGTATGGCCATTTTTGAGCCTGGCGCGGCGCCAAGTGGGAAAGGGTGGTGTCGAGGCTGAAGGCAGCAGGAAAGCCCGCAGCCCCCAGGTCTGTGGGGCTACGCAAGCGGTTCCCAAAGAGCTTTAGAACAAGGCATAGTTTTCCCTGCTGGCTCTTTGGGCGGGGGACCCATCTCCAGCCGTATGGCCATTTTTGTGCCTGGCGAAGCCCCAAGAGGGAAAGGGTGGCTTTGAATCTGAAGGCAGCAGGAAAGCCCGCAGCCCCCAGGTCTGTGGGGCTATGCAAGCGGTTCCCAAAGAGCTTTAGAACAAGGCATAGTTTTCCCTGCTGGCTCTTTTGGCAGGGGACCCATCTCCAGCCGTATGGCCATTTTTGAGCCTGGAGCAGTGCCAAGTGGGAAAGGGTGGTTTTGAGGGTGAAGGCAGCAGGAAAGCCCGCAGCCCCCAGGTCTGTGGGGCTACGCAAGCGGTTCCCAAAGAGCTTTAGAACAAGGCATAGTTTTCCCTGCTGGCTCTTTGGGCATGGGACCCATCTCCACCCATAGGCCATTTTTGTGCTTGATAGGGCGCCAAGTGGGAAAGGGTGGCTTTGAGGCTGAAGGCAGCAGGAAAGCCTGCAGCCCCCAGGTCTGTGGGGCTACACAAGCAGTTCCCAAAGAGCTTTAGAACAAGGCATAGTTTTCCCTGCTGGCTCTTTGTTCGGGGGACCCATCTCCAGCCATAGGCCATTTTTGTGCCTGGCCCGGCGCCCAGTGGGAAAGGGTGGCTTTGAGGCTTGAAGGCAGCAGGAAAGCCCGCAGCCCCCAGGTCTCTGGGGCTACGCAAGCGGTTCCCAAAGAGCTTTAGAACAAGGCATAGTTTTCCCTGCTGGCTCTCTGGGCGGGGGACCCATCTCCAGCCGTATGGCCATTTTTGAGCCTGGCGCGGCGCCAAGTGGGAAAGGGTTGTGTCGAGGCTAAAGGCAGCAGGAAAGCCCGCAGCCCCCAGGTCTGTGGGGCTACGCAAGCGGTTCCCAAAGAGCTTTAGAACAAGGCATAATTTTCCCTGCTGGCTCTTTGGGCGGGGGACCCATCTCCAGCCGTATGGCCATTTTTGTGCCTGGCGCGGCGCCAAGTGGGAAAGGGTGGCTTTGAGGCTGAAGGCAGCAGCAAAGCCCGCAGCCCCCAGGTCTGTGGGGCTACGCAAGCGGTTCCCAAAGAGCTTTAGAACAAGGCATAGTTTTCCCTGCTGGCTCTTTGGGCGGGGGACCCATCTCCAGCCATGTGGCCATTTTTGTGCCTGATAGGGCGCCAAGTGGGAAAGGGTGGTGTCGAGGCTGAAGGCAGCAGGAAAGCCCGCAGCCCCCAGGTCTGTGGGGCCAAGCAAGCGGTTCCCAAAGAGCTTTAGAACAAGGCATAGTTTTCCCTGCTGGCTCTTTGGGCGGGGGACCCATCTCCAGCCGTATGGCCATTTTTGAGCCTGGCGCGGCGCCAAGTGGGAAAGGGTGGTGTCGAGGCTGAAGACAGCAGGAAAGCCCGCAGCCCCCAGGTCTGTCGGGCTACGCAAGCGGTTCCCAAAGAGCTTTAGAACAAGGCATAGTTTTCGCTGCTCGCTCTTTGGGCGGGGGACCCATCTCCAGCCGTATGGCCATTTTTGTGCCTGGAGAAGCCCCAAGAGGGAAAGGGTGGCTTTGAATCTGAAGGCAGCAGGAAAGCCCGCAGCCCCCAGGTCTGTGGGGCTACGCAAGCGGTTCCCAAAGAGCTTTAGAACAAGGCATATTTTTCCCTGCTGGCTCTTTGGGCGGGGGACCCATCTCCAGCCGTATGGCCATTTTTGTCCCTGGCCCGGCGCCAAGTGGGAAAGGGTGGTGTTGAGGCTGAAGGCAGCAGCAAAGACTGCAGCCCCCAGGTCTGTGGGGCCAAGCAAGCGGTTCCCAAAGAGCTTTAGAACAAGGCATAGTTTTCCCTGCTGGCTCTTTGGGCGGGGGACCCATCTCCAGCCGTATGGCCATTTTTGTGCCTGGCACGGCGCCAAGTGGGAAAGGGTGGCTTTGAGGCTGAAGGCAGCAGCAAAGCCCGCAGCCCCCAGGTCTGTGGGGCTACGCAAGCGGTTCCCAAAGAGCTTTAGAACAAGGCATAGTTTTCCCTGCTGGCTCTTTGGGCGGGGGACCCATCTCCAGCCGTATGGCCATTTTTGTGCCTGGCGCGGCGCCAAGTGGGAAAGGGTGGTGTCGAGGCTGAAGGCAGCAGGAAAGCCCGCAGCCCCCACGTCTGTGGGGCCAAGCAAGCGGTTCCCAAAGAGCTTTAGAACAAGGCATAGTTTTCCCTGCTGGCTCTTTGGGCCTGGGACCCATCTCCAGCCATAGGCCATTTTTGTGCTTGATAGGGCGCCAAGTGGGAAAGGGTGGCTTTGAGGCTGAAGGCAGCAGGAAAGCCTGCAGCCCCCAGGTCTGTGGGGCTACGCAAGCAGTTCCCAAAGAGCTTTAGAACAAGGCATAGTTTTCCCTGCTGGCTCTTTGGGCGGGGGACCCATCTCCAGCCATAGGCCATTTTTGTGCCTGGCCCGGCGCCCAGTGGGAAAGGGTGGCTTTGAGGCTTGAAGGCAGCAGGAAAGCCCGCAGCCCCCAGGTCTGTGGGGCTACGCAAGCGGTTCCCAAAGAGCTTTAGAACAAGGCATAGTTTTCCCTGCTGGCTCTCTGGGCGGGGGACCCATCTCCAGCCGTATGGCCATTTTTGAGCCTGGCGCGGCGCCAAGTGGGAAAGGGTTGTGTCGAGGCTAAAGGCAGCAGGAAAGCCCGCAGCCCCCAGGTCTGTGGGGCTACGCAAGCGGTTCCCAAAGAGCTTTAGAACAAGGCATAATTTTCCCTGCTGGCTCTTTGGGCGGGGGACCCATCTCCAGCCGTATGGCCATTTTTGTGCCTGGCGCAGCGCCAAGTGGGAAAGGGTGGTTTTGAGGCTGAAGGCAGCAGCAAAGCCTGCAGCCCCCAGGTCTGTGGGGCTACGCAAGCGGTTCCCAAAGAGCTTTAGAACAAGGCATAGTTTTCCCTGCTGGCTCTTTGGGCGGGGGACCCATCTCCAGCCGTATGGCCATTTTTGTGCCTGGCCGGGGGCCAAGTGGGAAAGGGTGGTTTTGAGGCTGAAGGCAGCAGGAAAGCCCGCAGCCCCCAGGTCTGTGCGGCTACGCAAGCGGTTCCCAAAGAGCTTTAGAACAAGGCATAGTTTTCCCTGCTGGCTCTTTGGGCTTGGGACCCATCTCCAGCCATAGGCCATTTTTGTGCTTGATAGGGCGCCAAGTGGGAAAGGGTTGCTTTGAGGCTGAAGGCAGCAGGAAAGCCCGCAGCCCCCAGGTCTGTGGGGCTACGCAAGCGGTTCCCAAAGAGCTTTAGAACAAGGCATAGTTTTCCCTGCTGGCTCTCTGGGCGGGGGACCCATCTCCAGCCGTATGGCCATTTTTGAGCCTGGCGCGGCGCCAGGTGGGAAAGGGTGGCTTTGAGGCTGAAGGCAGGAGCAAAGCCTGCAGCCCCCAGGTCTGTGGTGCTACGCAAGCGGTTCCCAAAGAGCTTTAGAACAAGGCATAGTTTTCCCAGCTGGCTCTTAGGGCATGGGACCCATCTCCAGCCATAGGCCATTTTTGTGCCTGGCGCGAAGCCAAGTGGGAAAGGGTGCTGTCGAGGCTGAAGGCAGCAGGAAAGCCCGCAGCCCCAAGGTCTGTGGGGCTACGCAAGCGGTTCCCAAAGAGCTTTAGAACAAGGCATAGTTTTCCCTGCTGGCTCTTTGGGCGGGGGACCCATCTCCAGCCATACGGCCATTTTTGTGCCTGGCGCGGCGCCAAGAGGGAAAGGGTGGTGTCGAGGCTAAAGGCAGCAGGAAAGCCCGCAGCCCCCAGGTCTGTGGGGCTACGCAAGCGGTTCCCAAAGAGCTTTAGAACAAGGCATAGTTTTCCCTGCTGGCTCTTTCGGCATGGGACCCATCTCCACCCATAGGCCATTTTTGTGCCTGATAGGGCGCCAAGTGGAAAGGGTGCCTTTGAGGCTGAAGACAGCAGGAAAGCCTGCAGCCCCCAGGTCTGTGGGGCTACGCAAGCGGTTCCCAAAGAGCTTTAGAACAAGGCATAGTTTTCCCTGCTGGCTCTTTGGGTGGGGGACCCATCTCCAGCCGTATGGCTATTTTTGTGCCTGACGCGGTGCGTAGTGGCATAGGGTGGTTTTGAGGCTGAAGGCAGCAGGAAAGCCCGCAGCCCCCACGTCTGTGGGGCCAAGCAAGCGGTTCCCAAAGAGCTTTAGAACAAGGCATAGTTTTCCCTGCTGGCTCTTTGGGCGGGGGACCCATCTCCAGCCGTATGGCCATTTTTGTGCCTGGCGCGGTGCGTAGTGGGAAAGGGTGGTTTTGAGGCTGAAGGCAGCAGGAAAGCCCGCAGCCCCCAGGTCTGTGGGGCTACGCAAGCGGTTCCCAAAGAGCTTTAGAACAAGGCATAATTTTCCCTGCTGGCTCTTTGGGCGGGGGACCCATCTCCAGCCGTATGGCCATTTTTGTGCCTGGCGCGGCGCCAAGTGGGTAAGGGTGGTGTCGAGGCTGAAGGCAGCAGCAAAGCCTGCAGCCCCCAGGTCTGTGGGGCCAAGCAAGCGGTTCCCAAAGAGCTTTAGAACAAGGCATAGTTTTCCCTGCTGGCTCTTTGGGCATGGGACCCATCTCCAGCCGTATGGCCATTTTTGTCCCTGGCCCGGCGCCAAGAGGGAAAGGGTGGCTTTGAGGCTGAAGGCAGCAGGAAAGCCCGCAGCCCCCAGGTCTGTGGGGCTACGCAAGCGGTTCCCAAAGAGCTTTAGAACAAGGCATAGTTTTCCCTGCTCGCTCTTAGGGCATGGGACCCATCTCCAGCCATAGGCCATTTTTGTGCCTGGCGCGAAGCCAAGTGGGAAAGGGTGCTGTCGAGGCTAAAGGCAGCAGGAAAGCCCGCAGCCCCCAGGTCTGTGGGGCTACGCAAGCGGTTCCCAAAGAGCTTTAGAACAAGGCATAGTTTTCCCTGCTGGCTCTTTGGGCGGGGGACCCATCTCCAGCCGTATGGCCATTTTTGTGCCTGGCGCGGCGCCAAGTGGGAAAGGGTGGTGTCGAGTCTGAAGGCAGCAGGAAAGCCTGCAGCCCCCAGGTCTGTGGGGCTACGCAAGCGGTTCCCAAAGAGCTTTAGAACAAGGCAGAGTTTTCCCTGCTGGCTCTTTGGGCGGGGGACCCATCTCCAGCCGTATGGCCATTTTTGTGCCTGGCGCGGCGCCAAGTGGGAAAGGGTGGTGTCGAGGCTGAAGGCAGCAGGAAAGCCCGCAGCCCCCACGTCTGTGGGGCCAAGCAAGCAGTTCCCAAAGAGCTTTAGAACAAGGCATAGTTTTCCCTGCTGGCTCTTTGGGCATGGGACCCATCTCCAGCCATAGGCCATTTTTGTGCCTCATAGGGCGCCAAGTGGGAAAGGGTGGCTTTGAGGCTGAAGACAGCAGGAAAGCCTGCAGCTCCCAGGTCTGTGGGGCTATGCAAGCGGTTCCCAAAGAGCTTTAGAACAAGGCATAGTTTTCCCTGCTGGCTCTCTGGGCGGGGACCCATCTCCAGCCGTATGGCCATTTTTGAGCCTGGCGCGGCGCCAGGTGGGAAAGGGTGGCTTTGAGGCTGAAGGCAGGAGCAAAGCCTGCAGCCCCCAGGTCTGTGGGGCTACGCAAGCGGTTCCCAAAGAGCTTTAGAACAAGGCATAGTTTTCCCTGCTGGCTCTTAGGGCGGGGGACCCATCTCCAGCCGTATGGCCATTTTTGAGCCTGGCGCGGCGCCAAGTGGGAAAGGGTGGTGTCGAGGCTGAAGGCAGCAGGAAAGCCCGCAGCCCCCAGGTCTGTGGGGCTACGCAAGCGGTTCCCAAAGAACTTTAGAACAAGGCATAGTTTTCCCTGCTGGCTCTTTGGGCGGGGGACCCATCTCCAGCCGTATGGCCATTTTTGTGCCTGGCGAAGCCCCAAGAGGGAAAGGGTGGCTTTGAATCTGAAGGCAGCAGGAAAGCCCGCAGCCCCCAGGTCTGTGGGGCTATGCAAGCGGTTCCCAAAGAGCTTTAGAACAAGGCATAGTTTTCCCTGCTGGCTCTTTTGGCAGGGGACCCATCTCCAGCCGTATGGCCATTTTTGTGCCTGGCGCGGTGCGTAGTGGGAAAGGGTGGTGTTGAGGCTGAAGGCAGCAGCAAAGACTGCAGCCCCCAGGTCTGTGGGGCCAAGCAAGCGGTTCCCAAAGAGCTTTAGAACAAGGCATAGTTTTCCCTGCTGGCTCTTTGGGCGGGGGACCCATCTCCAGCCGTATGGCCATTTTTGTGCCTGGCACGGCGCCCAGTGGGAAAGGGTGGCTTTGAGGCTGAAGGCAGCAGGAAAGCCCGCAGCCCCCAGGTCTGTGGGGCTACGCAAGCGGTTCCCAAAGAGCTTTAGAACAAGGCATAGTTTTCCCTGCTGGCTCTTTGGGCGGGGGACCCATCTCCAGCCGTATGGCCATTTTTGTGCCTGGCCCGGCGCCAAGTGGGAAAGGGTGGCTTTGAGGCTGAAGGCAGCAGCAAAGCCTGCAGCCCCCAGGTCTGTGGGGCTACGCAAGCGGTTCCCAAAGAGCTTTAGAACAAGGCATAGTTTTCCCTGCTGGCTCTCTGGGCGGGGGACCCATCTGCAGCCGTATGGCCATTTTTGAGCCTGGAGCAGTGCCAAGTGGGAAAGGGTGGTTTTGAGGGTGAAGGCAGCAGGAAAGCCCGCAGCCCCCAGGTCTGTGGGGCCAAGCAAGCGGTTCCCAAAGAGCTTTAGAACAAGGCATAGTTTTCCCTGCTGGCTCTTTGGGCATGGGACCCATCTCCAGCCATAGGCCATTTTTGTGCTTGATAGGGCGCCAAGTGGGAAAGGGTGGCTTTGAGGCTGAAGGCAGCAGGAAAGCCTGCAGCCCCCAGGTCTGTGGGGCTACGCAAGCAGTTCCCAAAGAGCTTTAGAACAAGGCATAGTTTTCCCTGCTGGCTCTTTGTTCGGGGGACCCATCTCCAGCCATAGGCCATTTTTGTGCCTGGCCCGGCGCCCAGTGGGAAAGGGTGGCTTTGAGGCTTGAAGGCAGCAGGAAAGCCCGCAGCCCCCAGGTCTGTGGGGCTACGCAAGCGGTTCCCAAAGAGCTTTAGAACAAGGCATAGTTTTCCCTGCTGGCTCTCTGGGCGGGGGACCCATCTCCAGCCGTATGGCCATTTTTGAGCCTGGCGCGGCGCCAAGTGGGAAAGGGTTGTGTCGAGGCTAAAGGCAGCAGGAAAGCCCGCAGCCCCCAGGTCTGTGGGGCTACGCAAGCGGTTCCCAAAGAGCTTTAGAACAAGGCATAATTTTCCCTGCTGGCTCTTTGGGCGGGGGACCCATCTCCAGCCGTATGGCCATTTTTGTGCCTGGCGCGGCGCCAAGTGGGAAAGGGTGGCTTTGAGGCTGAAGGCAGCAGCAAAGCCCGCAGCCCCCAGGTCTGTGGGGCTACGCAAGCGGTTCCCAAAGAGCTTTAGAACAAGGCACAGTTTTCCCTGCTGGCTCTTTGGGCGGGGGACACATCTCCAGCCGTATGGCCATTTTTGTGCCTGATAGGGCGCCAAGTGGGAAAGGGTGGTGTCGAGGCTGAAGGCAGCAGGAAAGCCCGCAGCCCCCAGGTCTGTGCGGCTACGCAAGCGGTTCCCAAAGAGCTTTAGAACAAGGCATAGTTTTCCCAGCTGGCTCTTAGGGCGGGGGACCCATCTCCAGCCGTATGGCCATTTTTGTGCCTGATAGGGCGCCAAGTGGGAAAGGGTGGCTTTGAGGCTGAAGGCAGCAGCAAAGCCTGCAGCCCCCAGGTCTGTGGGGCCAAGCAAGCGGTTCCCAAAGAGCTTTAGAACAAGGCATAGTTTTCCCTGCTGGCTCTTTGGGCGGGGGACCCATCTCCAGCCGTATGGCCATTTTTGTGCCTGGCGCGGCGCCAAGTGGGAAAGGGTGGTGTCGAGGCTGAAGGCAGCAGGAAAGCCCGCAGCCCCCAGGTCTGTGGGGCTACGCAAGCGGTTCCCAAAGAGCTTTAGAACAAGGCATAGTTTTCCCTGCTGGCTCTCTGGGCGGGGACCCATCTCCAGCCGTATGGCCATTTTTGAGCCTGGCGCGGCGCCAAGTGGGAAAGGGTGGCTTTGAGGCTGAAGACAGCAGGAAAGCCCGCAGCCCCCAGGTCTGTGGGGCTATGCAAGCGGTTCCCAAAGAGCTTTAGAACAAGGCATAGTTTTCCCTGCTGGCTCTTTGGGCGGGGGACCCATCTCCAGCCGTATGGCCATTTTTGTCCCTGGCCCGGCGCCAAGTGGGAAAGGGTGGTGTTGAGGCTGAAGGCAGCAGCAAAGACTGCAGCCCCCAGGTCTGTGGGGCCAAGCAAGCGGTTCCCAAAGAGCTTTAGAACAAGGCATAGTTTTCCCTGCTGGCTCTTTGGGCGGGGGACCCATCTCCAGCCGTATGGCCATTTTTGTGCCTGGCACGGCGCCAAGTGGGAAAGGGTGGCTTTGAGGCTGAAGGCAGCAGCAAAGCCCGCAGCCGCCAGGTCTGTGGGGCTACGCAAGCGGCTCCCAAAGAGCTTTAGAACAAGGCAGAGTTTTCCCTGCTGGCTCTTTGGGCGGGGGACCCATCTCCAGCCGTATGGCCATTTTTGTGCCTGGCGCGGCGCCAAGTGGGAAAGGGTGGTGTCGAGGCTGAAGGCAGCAGGAAAGCCCGCAGCCCCCACGTCTGTGGGGCCAAGCAAGCGGTTCCCAAAGAGCTTTAGAACAAGGCATAGTTTTCCCTGCTGGCTCTTTGGGCGGGGGACCCATCTCCAGCCATAGGCCATTTTTGTGCTTGATAGGGCGCCAAGTGGGAAAGGGTGGCTTTGAGGCTGAAGGCAGCAGGAAAGCCTGCAGCCCCCAGGTCTGTGGGGCTACGCAAGCAGTTCCCAAAGAGCTTTAGAACAAGGCATAGTTTTCCCTGCTGGCTCTTTGTTCGGGGGACCCATCTCCAGCCATAGGCCATTTTTGTGCCTGGCCCGGCGCCCAGTGGGAAAGGGTGGCTTTGAGGCTTGAAGGCAGCAGGAAAGCCCGCAGCCCCCAGGTCTGTGGGGCTACGCAAGCGGTTCCCAAAGAGCTTTAGAACAAGGCATAATTTTCCCTGCTGGCTCTTTGGGCGGGGGACCCATCTCCAGCCGTATGGCCATTTTTGTGCCTGGCGCAGCGCCAAGTTGGAAAGGGTGGTTTTGAGGCTGAAGGCAGCAGCAAAGCCTGCAGCCCCCAGGTCTGTGGGGCTACGCAAGCGGTTCCCAAAGAGCTTTAGAACAAGGCATAGTTTTCCCTGCTGGCTCTTTGAGCATGGGACCCATCTCCAGCCGTATGGCCATTTTTGTGCCTGGCCGGGGGCCAAGTGGGAAAGGGTGGTTTTGAGGCTGAAGGCAGCAGGAAAGCCCGCAGCCCCCAGGTCTGTGCGGCTACGCAAGCGGTTCCCAAAGAGCTTTAGAACAAGGCATAGTTTTCCCTGCTGGCTCTTTGGGCGGGGGACCCATCTCCAGCCATAGGCCATTTTTGTGCTTGATAGGGCGCCAAGTGGGAAAGGGTTGCTTTGAGGCTGAAGACAGCAGGAAAGCCCGCAGCCCCCAGGTCTGTGGGGCTACGCAAGCGGTTCCCAAAGAGCTTTAGAACAAGGCATAGTTTTCCCTGCTGGCTCTCTGGGCGGGGGACCCATCTCCAGCCGTATGGCCATTTTTGAGCCTGGCGCGGCGCCAGGTGGGAAAGGGTGGCTTTGAGGCTGAAGGCAGGAGCAAAGCCTGCAGCCCCCAGGTCTGTGGTGCTACGCAAGCGGTTCCCAAAGAGCTTTAGAACAAGGCATAGTTTTCCCAGCTGGCTCTTAGGGCATGGGACCCATCTCCAGCCATAGGCCATTTTTGTGCCTGGCGCGAAGCCAAGTGGGAAAGGGTGCTGTCGAGGCTGAAGGCAGCAGGAAAGCCCGCAGCCCCCAGGTGTGTGGGGCTACGCAAGCGGTTCCCAAAGAGCTTTAGAACAAGGCATAGTTTTCCCTGCTGGCTCTTTGGGCGGGGGACCCATCTCCAGCCGTATGGCCATTTTTGTGCCTGGCCCGGCGCCAAGTGGGAAAGGGTGGCTTTGAGGCTGAAGGCAGCAGGAAAGCCCGCAGCCCCCAGGTCTGTGCGGCTACGCAAGCGGTTCCCAAAGAGCTTTAGAACAAGGCATAGTTTTCCCTGCTGGCTCTTTGGGCGGGGGACCCATCTCCAGCCATACGGCCATTTTTGTGCCTGGCGCGGCGCCAAGAGGGAAAGGGTGGTGTCGAGGCTAAAGGCAGCAGGAAAGCCCGCAGCCCCCACGTCTGTGGGGCTACGCAAGCGGTTCCCAAAGAGCTTTAGAACAAGGCATAGTTTTCCCTGCTGGCTCTTTGGGCATGGGACCCATCTCCACCCATAGGCCATTTTTGTGCCTGATAGGGCGCCAAGTGGGAAAGGGTGGCTTTGAGGCTGAAGACAGCAGGAAAGCCTGCAGCCCCCAGGTCTGTGGGGCTACGCAAGCGGTTCCCAAAGAGCTTTAGAACAAGGCATAGTTTTCCCTGCTGGCTCTTTGGGTGGGGGGACCCATCTCCAGCCGTATGGCTATTTTTGTGCCTGACGCGGTGCGTAGTGGCATAGGGTGGTTTTGAGGCTGAAGGCAGCAGGAAAGCCCGCAGCCCCCACGTCTGTGGGGCCAAGCAAGCGGTTCCCAAAGAGCTTTAGAACAAGGCATAGTTTTCCCAGCTGGCTCTTTGGGCGGGGGACCCATCTCCAGCCGTATGGCCATTTTTGTGCCTGGCGCGGTGCGTAGTGGGAAAGGGTGGTTTTGAGGCTGAAGGCAGCAGGAAAGCCCGCAGCCCCCAGGTCTGTGGGGCTACGCAAGCGGTTCCCAAAGAGCTTTAGAACAAGGCATAATTTTCCCTGCTGGCTCTTTGGGCGGGGGACCCATCTCCAGCCGTATGGCCATTTTTGTGCCTGGCGCGGCGCCAAGTGGGTAAGGGTGGTGTCGAGGCTGAAGGCAGCAGCAAAGCCTGCAGCCCCCAGGTCTGTGGGGCTACGCAAGCGGTTCCCAAAGAGCTTTAGAACAAGGCATAGTTTTCCCTGCTGGCTCTTTGGGCATGGGACCCATCTCCAGCCGTATGGCCATTTTTGTCCCTGGCCCGGCGCCAAGTGGGAAAGGGTGGCTTTGAGGCTGAAGGCAGCAGGAAAGCCCGCAGCCCCCAGGTCTGTGGGGCTACGCAAGCGGTTCCCAAAGAGCTTTAGAACAAGGCATAGTTTTCCCTGCTCGCTCTTAGGGCATGGGACCCATCTCCACCCATAGGCCATTTTTGTGCCTGGCGCGAAGCCAAGTGGGAAAGGGTGCTGTCGAGGCTGAAGGCAGCAGGAAAGCCCGCAGCCCCCAGGTCTGTGGGGCTACGCAAGCGGTTCCCAAAGAGCTTTAGAACAAGGCATAGTTTTCCCTGCTGGCTCTTTGGGCGGGGGACCCATCTCCAGCCGTATGGCCATTTTTGTGCCTGGCCCGGCGCAAAGTGGGAAAGGGTGGCTTTGAGGCTGAAGGCAGCAGGAAAGCCCGCAGCCCCCAGGTCTGTGCGGCTACGCAAGCGGTTCCCAAAGAGCTTTAGAACAAGGCATAGTTTTCCCTGCTGGCTCTTTGGGCGGGGGACCCATCTCCAGCCGTACGGCCATTTTTGTGCCTGGCGCGGCGCCAAGAGGGAAAGGGTGGTGTCGAGGCTAAAGGCAGCAGGAAAGCCCGCAGCCCCCAGGTCTGTGGGGCTACGCAAGCGGTTCCCAAAGAGCTTTAGAACAAGGCATAGTTTTCCCTGCTGGCTCTTTGGGCGGGGGACCCATCTCCAGCCGTATGGCCATTTTTGTGCCTGGCACGGCGCCAAGTGGGAAAGGGTGGCTTTGAGGCTGAAGGCAGCAGCAAAGCCCGCAGCCCCCAGGTCTGTGGGGCTACGCAAGCGGTTCCCAAAGAGCTTTAGAACAAGGCATAGTTTTCCCTGCTGGCTCTTTGGGCGGGGGACCCATCTCCAGCCGTATGGCCATTTTTGTGCCTGGCGCGGCGCCAAGTGGGAAAGGGTGGTGTCGAGGCTGAAGGCAGCAGGAAAGCCCGCAGCCCCCACGTCTGTGGGGCCAAGCAAGCGGTTCCCAAAGAGCTTTAGAACAAGGCATAGTTTTCCCTGCTGGCTCTTTGGGCCTGGGACCCATCTCCAGCCATAGGCCATTTTTGTGCTTGATAGGGCGCCAAGTGGGAAAGGGTGGCTTTGAGGCTGAAGGCAGCAGGAAAGCCTGCAGCCCCCAGGTCTGTGGGGCTACGCAAGCAGTTCCCAAAGAGCTTTAGAACAAGGTATAGTTTTCCCTGCTGGCTCTTTGTTCGGGGGACCCATCTCCAGCCATAGGCCATTTTTGTGCCTGGCCCGGCGCCCAGGGGGAAAGGGTGGCTTTGAGGCTTGAAGGCAGCAGGAAAGCCCGCAGCCCCCAGGTCTGTGGGGCTACGCAAGCGGTTCCCAAAGAGCTTTAGAACAAGGCATAGTTTTCCCTGCTGGCTCTCTGGGCGGGGGACCCATCTCCAGCCGTATGGCCATTTTTGAGCCTGGCGCGGCGCCAAGTGGGAAAGGGTGGTTTTGAGGCTGAAGGCAGCAGGAAAGCCCGCAGCCCCCAGGTCTGTGGGGCTACGCAAGCGGTTCCCAAAGAGCTTTAGAACAAGGCATAGTTTTCCCTGCTGGCTCTTTGGGCGGGGGACCCATCTCCAGCCGTATGGCCATTTTTGTGCCTGGCGCGGCGCCAAGTGGGAAAGGGTGGCTTTGAGGCTGAAGGCAGCAGCAAAGCCCGCAGCCCCCAGGTCTGTGGGGCTACGCAAGCGGTTCCCAAAGAGCTTTAGAACAAGGCATAGTTTTCCCTGCTGGCTCTTTGGGCGGGGAACCCATCTCCAGCCGTATGGCCATTTTTGTGCCTGATAGGGCGCCAAGTGGGAAAGGGTGGTGTCGAGGCTGAAGGCAGCAGGAAAGCCCGCAGCCCCCAGGTCTGTGGGGCTACGCAAGCGGTTCCCAAAGAGCTTTAGAACAAGGCATAGTTTTCCCTGCTGGCTCTTTGGGCGGGGGACCCATCTCCAGCCGTATGGCCATTTTTGTGCCTGATAGGGCGCCAAGTGGGAAAGGGTGGCTTTGAGGCTGAAGACAGCAGCAAAGCCTGCAGCCCCCAGGTCTGTGGGGCTATGCAAGCGGTTCCCAAAGAGCTTTAGAACAAGGCATAGTTTTCCCTGCTGGCTCTTTGGGCGGGGGACCCATCTCCACCCGTATGGCCATTTTTGTGCCTGGCGCGGCGCCAAGTGGGAAAGGGTGGTGTCGAGGCTGAAGGCAGCAGGAAAGCCCGCAGTCCCCAGGTCTGTGGGGCTACGCAAGCGGTTCCCAAAGAGCTTTAGAACAAGGCATAGTTTTCCCTGCTGGCTCTTTGGGCGGGGGACCCATCTCCAGCCGTATGGCCATTTTTGTGCCTGATAGGGCGCCAAGTGGGAAAGGGTGGTGTCGAGGCTGAAGGCAGCAGGAAAGCCCGCAGCCCCCAGGTCTGTGGGGCTACGCAAGCGGTTCCCAAAGAGCTTTAGAACAAGGCATAGTTTTCCCTGCTGGCTCTTTGGGCGGGGGACCCATCTCCAGCCGTATGGCCATTTTTGTGCCTGATAGGGCGCCAAGTGGGAAAGGGTGGCTTTGAGGCTGAAGACAGCAGGAAAGCCTGCAGCCCCCAGGTCTGTGGGGCTATGCAAGCGGTTCCCAAAGAGCTTTAGAACAAGGCATAGTTTTCCCTGCTGGCTCTTTGGGCGGGGGACCCATCTCCAGCCGTATGGCCATTTTTGTGCCTGGCGCGGCGCCAAGTGGGAAAGGGTGGTTTTGAGGCTGAAGGCAGCAGGAAAGCCCGCAGTCCCCAGGTCTGTGGGGCTACGCAAGCGGTTCCCAAAGAGCTTTAGAACAAGGCATAGTTTTCCCTGCTCGCTCTTTGGGCGGGGGACCCATCTCCAGCCGTATGGCCATTTTTGTGCCTGGCGAAGCCCCAAGACGGAAAGGGTGGCTTTGAATCTGAAGGCAGCAGGAAAGCCCGCAGCCCCCAGGTCTGTGGGGCTACGCAAGCGGTTCCCAAAGAGCTTTAGAACAAGGCATAGTTTTCCCTGCTGGCTCTTTGGGCGGGGGACCCATCTCCAGCCGTATGGCCATTTTTGTGCCTGGCGCGGCGCCAAGTGGGAAAGGGTGGTGTCGAGGCTGAAGGCAGCAGGAAAGCCCGCAGCCCCCACGTCTGTGGGGCCAAGCAAGCGGTTCCCAAAGAGCTTTAGAACAAGGCATAGTTTTCCCTGCTGGCTCTTTGGGCCTGGGACCCATCTCCAGCCGTATGGCCATTTTTGTGCCTGGCACGGCGCCAAGTGGGAAAGGGTGGCTTTGAGGCTGAAGGCAGCAGCAAAGCCCGCAGCCCCCAGGTCTGTGGGGCTACGCAAGCGGTTCCCAAAGAGCTTTAGAACAAGGCATAGTTTTCCCTGCTGGCTCTTTGTTCGGGGGACCCATCTCCAGCCATAGGCCATTTTTGTGCCTGGCCCGGCGCCCAGTGGGAAAGGGTGGCTGAGGCTTGAAGGCAGCAGGAAAGCCCGCAGCCCCCAGGTCTGTGGGGCTACGCAAGCGGTTCCCAAAGAGCTTTAGAACAAGGCATAGTTTTCCCTGCTGGCTCTCTGGGCGGGGGACCCATCTCCAGCCGTATGGCCATTTTTGAGCCTGGCGCGGCGCCAAGTGGGAAAGGGTTGTGTCGAGGCTAAAGGCAGCAGGAAAGCCCGCAGCCCCCAGGTCTGTGGGGCTACGCAAGCGGTTCCCAAAGAGCTTTAGAACAAGGCATAATTTTCCCTGCTGGCTCTTTGGGCGGGGGACCCATCTCCAGCCGTATGGCCATTTTTGTGCCTGGCGCAGCGCCAAGTGGGAAAGGGTGGTTTTGAGGCTGAAGGCAGCAGCAAAGCCTGCAGCCCCCAGGTCTGTGGGGCTACGCAAGCGGTTCCCAAAGAGCTTTAGAACAAGGCATAGTTTTCCCTGCTGGCTCTTTGGGCGGGGGACCCATCTCCAGCCGTATGGCCATTTTTGTGCCTGGCCGGGGGCCAAGTGGGAAAGGGTGGTTTTGAGGCTGAAGGCAGCAGGAAAGCCCGCAGCCCCCAGGTCTGTGCGGCTACGCAAGCGGTTCCCAAAGAGCTTTAGAACAAGGCATAGTTTTCCCTGCTGGCTCTTTGGGCATGGGACCCATCTCCAGCCATAGGCCATTTTTGTGCTTGATAGGGCGCCAAGTGGGAAAGGGTTGCTTTGAGGCTGAAGACAGCAGGAAAGCCCGCAGCCCCCAGGTCTGTGGGGCTACGCAAGAGGTTCCCAAAGAGCTTTAGAACAAGGCATAGTTTTCCCTGCTGGCTCTCTGGGCGGGGGACCCATCTCCAGCCGTATGGCCATTTTTGAGCCTGGCGCGGCGCCAGGTGGGAAAGGGTGGCTTTGAGGCTGAAGGCAGGAGCAAAGCCTGCAGCCCCCAGGTCTGTGGTGCTACGCAAGCGGTTCCCAAAGAGCTTTAGAACAAGGCATAGTTTTCCCAGCTGGCTCTTAGGGCATGGGACCCATCTCCAGCCATAGGCCATTTTTGTGCCTGGCGCGAAGCCAAGTGGGAAAGGGTGCTGTCGAGGCTGAAGGCAGCAGGAAAGCCCGCAGCCCCAAGGTCTGTGGGGCTACGCAAGCAGTTCCCAAAGAGCTTTAGAACAAGGCATAGTTTTCCCTGCTGGCTCTTTGGGCGGGGGACCCATCTCCAGCCGTATGGCCATTTTTGTGCCTGGCCCGGCGCAAAGTGGGAAAGGGTGGCTTTGAGGCTGAAGGCAGCAGGAAAGCCCGCAGCCCCCAGGTCTGTGCGGCTACGCAAGCGGTGCCCAAAGAGCTTTAGAACAAGGCATAGTTTTCCCTGCTGGCTCTTTGGGCGGGGGACCCATCTCCAGCCGTACGGCCATTTTTGTGCCTGGCGCGGCGCCAAGAGGGAAAGGGTGGTGTCGAGGCTAAAGGCAGCAGGAAAGCCCGCAGCCCCCAGGTCTGTGGGGCTACGCAAGCGGTTCCCAAAGAGCGTTAGAACAAGGCATAGTTTTCCCTGCTGGCTCTTTGGGTGGGGGACCCATCTCCAGCCGTATGGCCATTTTTGTGCCTGGCGCGAAGCCAAGTGGGAAAGGGTGCTGTCGAGGCTGAAGGCAGCAGGAAAGCCCGCAGCCCCAAGGTCTGTGGGGCTACGCAAGCGGTTCCCAAAGAGCTTTAGAACAAGGCATAGTTTTCCCTGCTGGCTCTTTGGGCATGGGACCCATCTCCACCCATAGGCCATTTTTGTGCCTGATAGGGCGCCAAGTGGGAAAGGGTGGCTTTGAGGCTGAAGACAGCAGGAAAGCCTGCAGCCCCCAGGTCTGTGGGGCTACGCAAGCGGTTCCCAAAGAGCTTTAGAACAAGGCATAGTTTTCCCTGCTGGCTCTTTGGGTGGGGGACCCATCTCCAGCCGTATGGCTATTTTTGTGCCTGACGCGGTGCGTAGTGGCATAGGGTGGTTTTGAGGCTGAAGGCAGCAGGAAAGCCCGCAGCCCCCACGTCTGTGGGGCCAATCAAGCGGTTCCCAAAGAGCTTTAGAACAAGGCATAGTTTTCCCAGCTGGCTCTTTGGGCGGGGGACCCATCTCCAGCCGTATGGCCATTTTTGTGCCTGGCGCGGTGCGTAGTGGGAAAGGGTGGTTTTGAGGCTGAAGGCAGCAGGAAAGCCCGCAGCCCCCAGGTCTGTGGGGCTACGCAAGCGGTTCCCAAAGAGCTTTAGAACAAGGCATAGTTTTCCCTGCTGGCTCTTTGGGCGGGGGACCCATCTCCAGCCGTATGGCCATTTTTGTGCCTGGCGCGGCGCCAAGTGGGTAAGGGTGGTGTCGAGGCTGAAGGCAGCAGCAAAGCCTGCAGCCCCCAGGTCTGTGGGGCCAAGCAAGCGGTTCCCAAAGAGCTTTAGAACAAGGCATAGTTTTCCCTGCTGGCTCTTTGGGCATGGGACCCAGCTCCAGCCGTATGGCCATTTTTGTCCCTGGCCCGGCGCCAAGTGGGAAAGGGTGGCTTTGAGGCTGAAGGCAGCAGGAAAGCCCGCAGCCCCCAGGTCTGTGGGGCTACGCAAGCGGTTCCCAAAGAGCTTTAGAACAAGGCATAGTTTTCCCTGCTCGCTCTTAGGGCATGGGACCCATCTCCAGCCATAGGCTATTTTTGTGCCTGGCGCGGCGCCAAGTGGGAAAGGGTGCTGTGGAGGCTGAAGGCAGCAGGAAAGCCCGCAGCCCCAAGGTCTGTGGGGCTACGCAAGCGGTTCCCAAAGAGCTTTAGAACAAGGCATAGTTTTCCCTGCTGGCTCTTTGGGCGGGGGACCCATCTCCAGCCGTATGGCCATTTTTGTGCATGGCGCAGCGCCAAGTGGGAAATGGTGGTATCGAGGCTGAAGGCAGCAGGAAAGCCCGCAGCCCCCAGGTCTGTGGGGCTACGCAAGCGGTTCCCAAAGAGCTTTAGAACAAGGCATAGTTTTCCCTGCTGGCTCTTTGGGTGGGGGACCCATCTCCAGCCGTATGGCTATTTTTGTGCCTGACGCGGTGCGTAGTGGCATAGGGTGGTTTTGAGGCTGAAGGCAGCAGGAAAGCCCGCAGCCCCCACGTCTGTGGGGCCAAGCAAGCGGTTCCCAAAGAGCTTTAGAACAAGGCATAGTTTTCCCAGCTGGCTCTTTGGGCGGGGGACCCATCTCCAGCCGTATGGCCATTTTTGTGCCTGGCGCGGTGCGTAGTGGGAAAGGGTGGTTTTGAGGCTGAAGGCAGCAGGAAAGCCCGCAGCCCCCAGGTCTGTGGGGCTACGCAAGCGGTTCCCAAAGAGCTTTAGAACAAGGCATAGTTTTCCCTGCTGGCTCTTTGGGCGGGGGACCCATCTCCAGCCGTATGGCCATTTTTTTGCCTGGCGCGGCGCCAAGTGGGAAAGGGTGGCTTTGAGGCTGAAGGCAGCAGCAAAGCCTGCAGCCCCCAGGTCTGTGGGGCTACGCAAGCGGTTCCCAAAGAGCTTTAGAACAAGGCATAGTTTTCCCTGCTGGCTCTCTGGGCGGGGGACCCATCTGCAGCCGTATGGCCATTTTTGAGCCTGGAGCAGTGCCAAGTGGGAAAGGGTGGTTTTGAGGGTGAAGGCAGCAGGAAAGCCCGCAGCCCCCAGGTCTGTGGGGCTACGCAAGCGGTTCCCAAAGAGCTTTAGAACAAGGCATAGTTTTCCCTGCTGGCTCTTTGGGCGGGGGACCCATCTCCAGCCGTATGGCCATTTTTGTGCCTGGCGCGGCGCCAAGTGGGAAAGGGTGGTGTCGAGGCTGAAGGCAGCAGGAAAGCCCGCAGCCCCCACGTCTGTGCGGCTACGCAAGCGGTTCCCAAAGAGCTTTAGAACAAGGCATAGTTTTCCCTGCTGGCTCTTTGGGCCTGGGACCCATCTCCAGCCATAGGCCTTTTTTGTGCTTGATAGGGCGCCAAGTGGGAAAGGGTGGCTTTGAGGCTGAAGGCAGCAGGAAAGCCTGCAGCCCCCAGGTCTGTGGGGCTACGCAAGCAGTTCCCAAAGAGCTTTAGAACAAGGCATAGTTTTCCCTGCTGGCTCTTTGTTCGGGGGACCCATCTCCAGCCATAGGCCATTTTTGTGCCTGGCCCGGCGCCCAGTGGGAAAGGGTGGCTTTGAGGCTTGAAGGCAGCAGGAAAGCCCGCAGCCCCCAGGTCTGTGGGGCTACGCAAGCGGTTCCCAAAGACCTTTAGAACAAGGCATAGTTTTCCCTGCTGGCTCTTTGGGCGGGGGACCCATCTCCAGCCGTATGGCCATTTTTGTGCCTGGCGCGGCGCCAAGTGGGTAAGGGTGGTGTCGAGGCTGAAGGCAGCAGCAAAGCCCGCAGCCCCCAGGTCTGTGGGGCCAAGCAAGCGGTTCCCAAAGAGCTTTAGAACAAGGCATAGTTTTCCCTGCTGGCTCTTTGGGCATGGGACCCAGCTCCAGCCGTATGGCCATTTTTGTGCCTGGCGCGGCGCCAAGTGGGAAAGGGTGGCTTTGAGGCTGAAGGCAGCAGCAAAGCCCACAGCCCCCAGGTCTGTGGGGTACGCAAGCGGTTCCCAAAGAGCTTTAGAACAAGGCATAGTTTTCCCTGCTGGCTCTTTGGGCGGGGGACACATCTCCAGCCGTATGGCCATTTTTGTGCCTGATAGGGCGCCAAGTGGGAAAGGGTGGTGTCGAGGCTGAAGGCAGCAGGAAAGCCCGCAGCCCCCAGGTCTGTGGGGCTACGCAAGCGGTTCCCAAAGAGCTTTAGAACAAGGCATAGTTTTCCCTGCTGGCTCTTTGGGCATGGGACCCATCTCCAGCCATATGGCCATTTTTGTGCCTGATAGGGCGCCAAGTGGGAAAGGGTGGCTTTGAGGCTGAAGACAGCAGGAAAGCCTGCAGCCCCCAGGTCTGTGGGGCTATGCAAGCGGTTCCCAAAGAGCTTTAGAACAAGGCATAGTTTTCCCTGCTGGCTCTTAGGGCGGGGGACCCATCTCCAGCCGTATGGCCATTTTTGTGCCTGGCGCGGCGCCAAGTGGGAAAGGGTGGTGTCGAGGCTGAAGGCAGCAGGAAAGCCCGCAGTCCCCAGGTCTGTGGGGCTACGCAAGCGGTTCCCAAAGAGCTTTAGAACAAGGCATAGTTTTCCCTGCTGGCTCTCTGGGCGGGGACCCATCTCCAGCCGTATGGCCATTTTTGAGCCTGGCGCGGCGCCAGGTGGGAAAGGGTGGCTTTGAGGCTGAAGGCAGGAGCAAAGCCTGCAGCCCCCAGGTCTGTGGGGCTACGCAAGCGGTTCCCAAAGAGCTTTAGAACAAGGCATAGTTTTCCCTCCTGGCTCTTTTGGCAGGGGACCCATCTCCTGCCGTATGGCCATTTTTGTCCCTGGCCCGGCGCCAAGTGGGAAAGGGTGGTGTTGAGGCTGAAGGCAGCAGCAAAGACTGCAGCCCCCACGTCTGTGGGGCCAAGCAAGCGGTTCCCAAAGAGCTTTAGAACAAGGCATAGTTTTCCCTGCTGGCTCTTTGGGCGGGGGACCCATCTCCAGCCGTATGGCCATTTTTGTGCCTGGCACGGCGCCAAGTGGGAAAGGGTGGCTTTGAGGCTGAAGGCAGCAGGAAAGCCCGCAGCCCCCAGGTCTGTGGGGCTACGCAAGCGGTTCCCAAAGAGCTTTAGAACAAGGCATAGTTTTCCCTGCTGGCTCTTTGGGCGGGGGACCCATCTCCAGCCGTATGGCCATTTTTGTGCCTGGCCCGGCGCCAAGTGGGAAAGGGTGGCTTTGAGGCTGAAGGCAGCAGCAAAGACTGCAGCCCCCAGGTCTGTGGGGCTACGCAAGCGGTTCCCAAAGAGCTTTAGAACAAGGCATAATTTTCCCTGCTGGCTCTCTGGGCGGGGGACCCATCTGCAGCCGTATGGCCATTTTTGAGCCTGGAGCAGTGCCAAGTGGGAAAGGGTGGTTTTGAGGGTGAAGGCAGCAGGAAAGCCCGCAGCCCCCAGGTCTGTGGGGCTACGCAAGCGGTTCCCAAAGAGCTTTAGAACAAGGCATAGTTTTCCCTGCTGGCTCTTTGGGCGGGGGACCCATCTCCAGCCGTATGGCCATTTTTGTGCCTGGCGCGGCGCCAAGTGGGAAAGGGTGGTGTCGAGGCTGAAGGCAGCAGGAAAGCCCGCAGCCCCCACGTCTGTGGGGCCAAGCAAGCGGTTCCCAAAGAGCTTTAGAACAAGGCATAGTTTTCCCTGCTGGCTCTTTGGGCCTGGGACCCATCTCCAGCCATAGGCCATTTTTGTGCTTGATAGGGCGCCAAGTGGGAAAGGGTGGCTTTGAGGCTGAAGGCAGCAGGAAAGCCTGCAGCCCCGAGGTCTGTGGGGCTACGCAAGCAGTTCCCAAAGAGCTTTAGAACAAGGCATAGTTTTCCCTGCTGGCTCTTTGTTCGGGGGACCCATCTCCAGCCATAGGCCATTTTTGTGCCTGGCCCGGCGCCCAGTGGGAAAGGGTGGCTTTGAGGCTTGAAGGCAGCAGGAAAGCCCGCAGCCCCCAGGTCTGTGGGGCTACGCAAGCGGTTCCCAAAGAGCTTTAGAACAAGGCATAGTTTTCCCTGCTGGCTCTCTGGGCGGGGGACCCATCTCCAGCCGTATGGCCATTTTTGAGCCTGGCGCGGCGCCAAGTGGGAAAGGGTTGTGTCGAGGCTAAAGGCAGCAGGAAAGCCCGCAGCCCCCAGGTCTGTGGGGCTACGCAAGCGGTTCCCAAAGAGCTTTAGAACAAGGCATAATTTTCCCTGCTGGCTCTTTGGGCGGGGAACCCATCTCCAGCCGTATGGCCATTTTTGTGCCTGGCGCAGCGCCAAGTGGGAAAGGGTGGTTTTGAGGCTGAAGGCAGCAGCAAAGCCTGCAGCCCCCAGGTCTGTGGGGCTACGCAAGCGGTTCCCAAAGAGCTTTAGAACAAGGCATAGTTTTCCCTGCTGGCTCTTTGGGCGGGGGACCCATCTCCAGCCGTATGGCCATTTTTGTGCCTGGCCGGGGGCCAAGTGGGAAAGGGTGGTTTTGAGGCTGAAGGCAGCAGGAAAGCCCGCAGCCCCCAGGTCTGTGCGGCTACGCAAGCGGTTCCCAAAGAGCTTTAGAACAAGGCATAGTTTTCCCTGCTGGCTCTTTGGGCGGGGGACCCATCTCCAGCCATAGGCCATTTTTGTGCTTGATAGGGCGCCAAGTGGGAAAGGGTTGCTTTGAGGCTGAAGACAGCAGGAAAGCCCGCAGCCCCCAGGTCTGTGGGGCTACGCAAGAGGTTCCCAAAGAGCTTTAGAACAAGGCATAGTTTTCCCTGCTGGCTCTCTGGGCGGGGGACCCATCTCCAGCCGTATGGCCATTTTTGAGCCTGGCGCGGCGCCAGGTGGGAAAGGGTGGCTTTGAGGCTGAAGGCAGGAGCAAAGCCTGCAGCCCCCAGGTCTGTGGTGCTACGCAAGCGGTTCCCAAAGAGCTTTAGAACAAGGCATAGTTTTCCCAGCTGGCTCTTAGGGCATGGGACCCATCTCCAGCCATAGGCCATTTTTGTGCCTGGCGCGAAGCCAAGTGGGAAAGGGTGGTTTCGAGGCTGAAGGCAGCAGGAAAGCCCGCAGCCCCAAGGTCTGTGGGGCTACGCAAGCGGTTCCCAAAGAGCTTTAGAACAAGGCATAGTTTTCCCTGCTGGCTCTTTGGGCGGGGGACCCATCTCCAGCCGTATGGCCATTTTTGTGCCTGGCCCGGCGCAAAGTGGGAAAGGGTGGCTTTGAGGCTGAAGGCAGCAGGAAAGCCCGCAGCCCCCAGGTCTGTGTGGCTACGCAAGCGGTTCCCAAAGAGCTTTAGAACAAGGCATAGTTTTCCCTGCTGGCTCTTTGGGCGGGGGACCCATCTCCAGCCGTACGGCCATTTTTGTGCCTGGCGCGGCGCCAAGAGGGAAAGGGTGGTATCGAGGCTGAAGGCAGCAGGAAAGCCCGCAGCCCCCAGGTCTGTGGGGCTACGCAAGCGGTTCCCAAAGAGCGTTAGAACAAGGCATAGTTTTCCCTGCTGGCTCTTTGGGCGGGGGACCCATCTCCAGCCGTATGGCCATTTTTGTGCATGGCGCAGCGCCAAGTGGGAAATGGTGGTATCGAGGCTGAAGGCAGCAGGAAAGCCCGCAGCCCCCAGGTCTGTGGGGCTACGCAAGCGGTTCCCAAAGAGCTTTAGAACAAGGCATAGTTTTCCCTGCTGGCTCTTTGGGCATGGGACCCATCTCCACCCATAGGCCATTTTTGTGCCTGATAGGGCGCCAAGTGGGAAAGGGTGGCTTTGAGGCTGAAGACAGCAGGAAAGCCTGCAGCCCCCAGGTCTGTGGGGCTACGCAAGCGGTTCCCAAAGAGCTTTAGAACAAGGCATAGTTTTCCCTGCTGGCTCTTTGGGCATGGGACCCATCTCCAGCCGTATGGCTATTTTTGTGCCTGACGCGGTGCGTAGTGGCATAGGGTGGTTTTGAGGCTGAAGGCAGCAGGAAAGCCCGCAGCCCCCACGTCTGTGGGGCCAAGCAAGCGGTTCCCAAAGAGCTTTAGAACAAGGCATAGTTTTCCCAGCTGGCTCTTTGGGCGGGGGACCCATCTCCAGCCGTATGGCCATTTTTGTGCCTGGCACGGCGCCAAGTGGGAAAGGGTGGTTTTGAGGCTGAAGGCAGCAGGAAAGCCCGCAGCCCCCAGGTCTGTGGGGCTACGCAAGCGGTTCCCAAAGAGCTTTAGAACAAGGCATAGTTTTCCCTGCTGGCTCTTTGGGCGGGGGACCCATCTCCAGCCGTATGGCCATTTTTGTGCCTGGCGCGGCGCCAAGTGGGTAAGGGTGGTGTCGAGGCTGAAGGCAGCAGCAAAGCCTGCAGCCCCCAGGTCTGTGGGGCCAAGCAAGCGGTTCCCAAAGAGCTTTAGAACAAGGCATAGTTTTCCCTGCTGGCTCTTTGGGCATGGGACCCAGCTCCAGCCGTATGGCCATTTTTGTCCCTGGCCCGGCGCCAAGTGGGAAAGGGTGTCTTTGAGGCTGAAGGCAGCAGGAAAGCCCGCAGCCCCCAGGTCTGTGGGGCTACGCAAGCGGTTCCCAAAGAGCTTTAGAACAAGGCATAGTTTTCCCTGCTCGCTCTTAGGGCATGGGACCCATCTCCAGCCATAGGCCATTTTTGTGCCTGGCGCGGCGCCAAGTGGGAAAGGGTGCTGTCGAGGCTGAAGGCAGCAGGAAAGCCCGCAGCCCCAAGGTCTGTGGGGCTACGCAAGCGGTTCCCAAAGAGCTTTAGAACAAGGCATAGTTTTCCCTGCTGGCTCTTTGGGCGGGGGACCCATCTCCAGCCGTATGGCCATTTTTGTGCCTGGCCCGGCGCAAAGTGGGAAAGGGTGGCTTTGAGGCTGAAGGCAGCAGGAAAGCCCGCAGCCCCCAGGTCTGTGCGGCTACGCAAGCGGTTCCCAAAGAGCTTTAGAACAAGGCATAGTTTTCCCTGCTGGCTCTCTGGGCGGGGGACCCATCTCCAGCCGTATGGCCATTTTTGAGCCTGGCGCGGCGCCAAGTGGGAAAGGGTTGTGTCGAGGCTAAAGGCAGCAGGAAAGCCCGCAGCCCCCAGGTCTGTGGGGCTACGCAAGCGGTTCCCAAAGAGCTTTAGAACAAGGCATAATTTTCCCTGCTGGCTCTTTGGGCGGGGAACCCATCTCCAGCCGTATGGCCATTTTTGTGCCTGGCGCAGCGCCAAGTGGGAAAGGGTGGTTTTGAGGCTGAAGGCAGCAGCAAAGCCTGCAGCCCCCAGGTCTGTGGGGCTACGCAAGCGGTTCCCAAAGAGCTTTAGAACAAGGCATAGTTTTCCCTGCTGGCTCTTTGGGCGGGGGACCCATCTCCAGCCGTATGGCCATTTTTGTGCCTGATAGGGCGCCAAGTGGGAAAGGGTGGTTTTGAGGCTGAAGGCAGCAGGAAAGCCCGCAGCCCCCAGGTCTATGCGGCTACGCAAGCGGTTCCCAAAGAGCTTTAGAACAAGGCATAGTTTTCCCTGCTGGGTCTTTGGGCATGGGACCCATCTCCAGCCATAGGCCATTTTTGTGCTTGATAGGGCGCCAAGTGGGAAAGGGTTGCTTTGAGGCTGAAGACAGCAGGAAAGCCCGCAGCCCCCAGGTCTGTGGGGCTACGCAAGAGGTTCCCAAAGAGCTTTAGAACAAGGCATTGTTTTCCCTGCTGGCTCTCTGGGCGGGGGACCCATCTCCAGCCGTATGGCCATTTTTGAGCCTGGCGCGGCGCCAGGTGGGAAAGGGTGGCTTTGAGGCTGAAGGCAGGAGCAAAGCCTGCAGCCCCCAGGTCTGTGGTGCTACGCAAGCGGTTCCCAAAGAGCTTTAGAACAAGGCATAGTTTTCCCAGCTGGCTCTTAGGGCATGGGACCCATCTCCAGCCATAGGCCATTTTTGTGCCTGGCGCGAAGCCAAGTGGGAAAGGGTGCTGTCGAGGCTGAAGGCAGCAGGAAAGCCCGCAGCCCCAAGGTCTGTGGGGCTACGCAAGCGGTTCCCAAAGAGCTTTAGAACAAGGCATAGTTTTCCCTGCTGGCTCTTTGGGCGGGGGACCCATCTCCAGCCGTATGGCCATTTTTGTGCCTGGCCCGGCGCAAAGTGGGAAAGGGTGGCTTTGAGGCTGAAGGCAGCAGGAAAGCCCGCAGCCCCCAGGTCTGTGCGGCTACGCAAGCGGTTCCCAAAGAGCTTTAGAACAAGGCATAGTTTTCCCTGCTGGCTCTTTGGGCGGGGGACCCATCTCCAGCCGTACGGCCATTTTTGTGCCTGGCGCGGCGCCAAGAGGGAAAGGGTGGTATCGAGGCTGAAGGCAGCAGGAAAGCCCGCAGCCCCCAGGTCTGTGGGGCTACGCAAGCGGTTCCCAAAGAGCGTTAGAACAAGGCATAGTTTTCTCTGCTGGCTCTTTGGGCGGGGGACCCATCTCCAGCCGTATGGCCATTTTTGTGCATGGCGCAGCGCCAAGTGGGAAATGGTGGTATCGAGGCTGAAGGCAGCAGGAAAGCCCGCAGCCCCCAGGTCTGTGGGGCTACGCAAGCGGTTCCCAAAGAGCTTTAGAACAAGGCATAGTTTTCCCTGCTGGCTCTTTGGGTGGGGGACCCATCTCCAGCCGTATGGCTATTTTTGTGCCTGACGCGGTGCGTAGTGGCATAGGGTGGTTTTGAGGCTGAAGGCAGCAGGAAAGCCCGCAGCCCCCACGTCTGTGGGGCCAAGCAAGCGGTTCCCAAAGAGCTTTAGAACAAGGCATAGTTTTCCCTGCTGGCTCTTTGGGCATGGGACCCAGCTCCAGCCGTATGGCCATTTTTGTCCCTGGCCCGGCGCCAAGTGGGAAAGGGTGGCTTTGAGGCTGAAGGCAGCAGGAAAGCCCGCAGCCCCCAGGTCTGTGGGGCTACGCAAGCGGTTCCCAAAGAGCTTTAGAACAAGGCATAGTTTTCCCTGCTCGCTCTTAGGGCATGGGACCCATCTCCAGCCATAGGCCATTTTTGTGCCTGGCGCGGCGCCAAGTGGGAAAGGGTGCTGTCGAGGCTGAAGGCAGCAGGAAAGCCCGCAGCCCCAAGGTCTGTGGGGCTACGCAAGCGGTTCCCAAAGAGCTTTAGAACAAGGCATAGTTTTCCCTGCTGGCTCTTTGGGCGGGGGACCCATCTCCAGCCGTATGGCCATTTTTGTGCCTGGCCCGGCGCAAAGTGGGAAAGGGTGGCTTTGAGGCTGAAGGCAGCAGGAAAGCCCGCAGCCCCCAGGTCTGTGCGGCTACGCAAGCGGTTCCCAAAGAGCTTTAGAACAAGGCATAGTTTTCCCTGCTGGCTCTTTGGGCGGGGGACCCATCTCCAGCCGTACGGCCATTTTTGTGCCTGGCGCGGCGCCAAGAGGGAAAGGGTGGTGTCGAGGCTAAAGGCAGCAGGAAAGCCCGCAGCCCCCAGGTCTGTGGGGCTACGCAAGCGGTTCCCAAAGAGCTTTAGAACAAGGCATAGTTTTCCCTGCTGGCTCTTTGGGCGGGGGACCCATCTCCAGCCGTATGGCCATTTTTGTGCATGGCGCAGCGCCAAGTGGGAAATGGTGGTATCGAGGCTGAAGGCAGCAGGAAAGCCCGCAGCCCCCAGGTCTGTGGGGCTACGCAAGCGGTTCCCAAAGAGCTTTAGAACAAGGCATAGTTTTCCCTGCTGGCTCTTTGGGTGGGGGACCCATCTCCAGCCGTATGGCTATTTTTGTGCCTGACGCGGTGCGTAGTGGCATAGGGTGGTTTTGAGGCTGAAGGCAGCAGGAAAGCCCGCAGCCCCCACGTCTGTGGGGCCAAGCAAGCGGTTCCCAAAGAGCTTTAGAACAAGGCATAGTTTTCCCAGCTGGCTCTTTGGGCGGGGGACCCATCTCCAGCCGTATGGCCATTTTTGTGCCTGGCGCGGTGCGTAGTGGGAAAGGGTGGTTTTGAGGCTGAAGGCAGCAGGAAAGCCCGCAGCCCCCAGGTCTGTGGGGCTACGCAAGCGGTTCCCAAAGAGCTTTAGAACAAGGCATAGTTTTCCCTGCTGGCTCTTTGGGCGGGGGACCCATCTCCAGCCGTATGGCCATTTTTGTGCCTGGCGCGGCGCCAAGTGGGAAAGGGTGGCTTTGAGGCTGAAGGCAGCAGCAAAGCCTGCAGCCCCCAGGTCTGTGGGGCTACGCAAGCGGTTCCCAAAGAGCTTTAGAACAAGGCATAGTTTTCCCTGCTGGCTCTCTGGGCGGGGGACCCATCTGCAGCCGTATGGCCATTTTTGAGCCTGGAGCAGTGCCAAGTGGGAAAGGGTGGTTTTGAGGGTGAAGGCAGCAGGAAAGCCCGCAGCCCCCAGGTCTGTGGGGCTACGCAAGCGGTTCCCAAAGAGCTTTAGAACAAGGCATAGTTTTCCCTGCTGGCTCTTTGGGCGGGGGAACCATCTCCAGCCGTATGGCCATTTTTGTGCCTGGCGCGGCGCCAAGTGGGAAAGGGTGGTGTCGAGGCTGAAGGCAGCAGGAAAGCCCGCAGCCCCCACGTCTGTGGGGCCAAGCAAGCGGTTCCCAAAGAGCTTTAGAACAAGGCATAGTTTTCCCTGCTGGCTCTTTGGGCGGGGGACCCATCTCCAGCCATAGGCCTTTTTTGTGCTTGATAGGGCGCCAAGTGGGAAAGGGTGGCTTTGAGGCTGAAGGCAGCAGGAAAGCCTGCAGCCCCCAGGTCTGTGGGGCTACGCAAGCAGTTCCCAAAGAGCTTTAGAACAAGGCATAGTTTTC
Source organism: Rissa tridactyla (assembly GCF_028500815.1). Lineage (NCBI taxonomy): Eukaryota > Metazoa > Chordata > Aves > Charadriiformes > Laridae > Rissa > Rissa tridactyla. Next base: position 787,555 of record NW_026529800.1, on the reverse strand, counting down.
CCTGCTGGCTCTTTGTTCGGGGGACCCATCTCCAGCCATAGGCCATTTTTGTGCCTGGTCCGGCGCCCAGTGGGAAAGGGTGGCTTTGAGGCTTGAAGGCAGCAGGAAAGCCCGCAGCCCCCAGGTCTGTGGGGCTACGCAAGCGGTTCCCAAAGAGCTTTAGAACAAGGCATAGTTTTCCCTGCTGGCTCTTTGGGCGGGGGACCCATCTCCAGCCGTATGGCCATTTTTGAGCCTGGCGCGGCGCCAAGTGGGAAAGGGTTGTGTCGAGGCTAAAGGCAGCAGGAAAGCCCGCAGCCCCCAGGTCTGTGGGGCTACGCAAGCGGTTCCCAAAGAGCTTTAGAACAAGGCATAATTTTCCCTGCTGGATCTTTGGGCGGGGGACCCATCTCCAGCCGTATGGCCATTTTTGAGCCTGGCGCGGCGCCAGGTGGGAAAGGGTGGCTTTGAGGCTGAAGGCAGGAGCAAAGCCTGCAGCCCCCAGGTCTGTGGGGCTACGCAAGCGGTTCCCAAAGAGCTTTAGAACAAGGCATAGTTTTCCCTGCTGGCTCTTTTGGCAGGGGACCCATCTCCAGCCGTATGGCCATTTTTGTGCCTCGCCCGGCGCCAAGTGGGAAAGGGTGGCTTTGAGGCTGAAGGCAGCAGCAAAGACTGCAGCCCCCAGGTCTGTGGGGCTACGCAAGCGGTTCCCAAAGAGCTTTAGAACAAGGCATAATTTACCCTGCTGGCTCTCTGGGCGGGGGACCCATCTGCAGCCGTATGGCCATTTTTGAGCCTGGAGCAGTGCCAAATGGGAAAGGGTGGTTTTGAGGGTGAAGGCAGCAGGAAAGCCCGCAGCCCCCAGGTCTGTGGGGCTACGCAAGCGGTTCCCAAAGAGCTTTAGAACAAGGCATAGTTTTCCCTGCTGGCTCTTTGGGCGGGGGACCCATCTCCAGCCGGATGGCCATTTTTGTGCCTGGCGCGGCGCCAAGTGGGAAAGGGTGGTGTCGAGGCTGAAGGCAGCAGGAAAGCCCGCAGCCCCCACGTCTGTGGGGCCAAGCAAGCGGTTCCCAAAGAGCTTTAGAACAAGGCATAGTTTTCCCTGCTGGCTCTTTGGGCCTGGGACCCATCTCCAGCCATATGCCATTTTTGTGCTTGATAGGGCGCCAAGTGGGAAAGGGTGGCTTTGAGGCTGAAGGCAGCAGGAAAGCCTGCAGCCCCCAGGTCTGTGGGGCTACGCAAGCAGTTCCCAAAGAGCTTTAGAACAAGGCATAGTTTTCCCTGCTGGCTCTTTGTTCGGGGGACCCATCTCCAGCCATAGGCCATTTTTGTGCCTGGCCCGGCGCCCAGTGGGAAAGGGTGGCTTTGAGGCTTGAAGGCAGCAGGAAAGCCCGCAGCCCCCAGGTCTGTGGGGCTACGCAAGCGGTTCCCAAAGAGCTTTAGAACAAGGCATAGTTTTCCCTGCTGGCTCTTTGGGCGGGGGACCCATCTCCAGCCGTATGGCCATTTTTGAGCCTGGCGCGGCGCCAAGTGGGAAAGGGTTGTGTCGAGGCTAAAGGCAGCAGTAAAGCCCGCAGCCCCCAGGTCTGTGGGGCTACGCAAGCGGTTCCCAAAGAGCTTTAGAACAAGGCATAATTTTCCCTGCTGGCTCTTTGGGCGGGGGACCCATCTCCAGCCGTATGGCCATTTTTGTGCCTGGCGCGGCGCCAAGTGGGAAAGGGTGGCTTTGAGGCTGAAGGCAGCAGCAAAGCCCACAGCCCCCAGGTCTGTGGGGTACGCAAGCGGTTCCCAAAGAGCTTTAGAACAAGGCATAGTTTTCCCTGCTGGCTCTTTGGGCGGGGGACACATCTCCAGCCGTATGGCCATTTTTGTGCCTGATAGGGCGCCTAGTGGGAAAGGGTGGTGTCGAGGCTGAAGGCAGCAGGAAAGCCCGCAGCCCCCACGTCTGTGGGGCTACGCAAGCGGTTCCCAAAGAGCTTTAGAACAAGGCATAGTTTTCCCTGCTGGCTCTTTGGGCATGGGACCCATCTCCAGCCATATGGCCATTTTTGTGCCTGATAGGGCGCCAAGTGGGAAAGGGTGGCTTTGAGGCTGAAGACAGCAGGAAAGCCTGCAGCCCCCAGGTCTGTGGGGCTATGCAAGCGGTTCCCAAAGAGCTTTAGAACAAGGCATAGTTTTCCCTGCTGGCTCTTAGGGCGGGGGACCCATCTCCAGCCGTATGGCCATTTTTGTGCCTGGCGCGGCGCCAAGTGGGAAAGGGTGGTGTCGAGGCTGAAGGCAGCAGGAAAGCCCGCAGTCCCCAGGTCTGTGGGGCTACGCAAGCGGTTCCCAAAGAGCTTTAGAACAAGGCATAGTTTTCCCTGCTGGCTCTCTGGGCGGGGACCCATCTCCAGCCGTATGGCCATTTTTGAGCCTGGCGCGGCGCCAGGTGGGAAAGGGTGGCTTTGAGGCTGAAGGCAGGAGCAAAGCCTGCAGCCCCCAGGTCTGTGGGGCTACGCAAGCGGTTCCCAAAGAGCTTTAGAACAAGGCATAGTTTTCCCTGTGGCTCTTTTGGCAGGGGACCCATCTCCAGCCGTATGGCCATTTTTGTCCCTGGCCCGGCGCCAAGTGGGAAAGGGTGGTGTTGAGGCTGAAGGCAGCAGCAAAGACTGCAGCCCCCACGTCTGTGGGGCCAAGCAAGCGGTTCCCAAAGAGCTTTAGAACAAGGCATAGTTTTCCCTGCTGGCTCTTTGGGCGGGGGACCCATCTCCAGCCGTATGGCCATTTTTGTGCCTGGCACGGCGCCAAGTGGGAAAGGGTGGCTTTGAGGCTGAAGGCAGCAGGAAAGCCCGCAGCCCCCAGGTCTGTGGGGCTACGCAAGCGGTTCCCAAAGAGCTTTAGAACAAGGCATAGTTTTCCCTGCTGGCTCTTTGGGCGGGGGACCCATCTCCAGCCGTATGGCCATTTTTGTGCCTGGCCCGGCGCCAAGTGGGAAAGGGTGGCTTTGAGGCTGAAGGCAGCAGCAAAGACTGCAGCCCCCAGGTCTGTGGGGCTACGCAAGCGGTTCCCAAAGACCTTTAGAACAAGGCATAATTTTCCCTGCTGGCTCTTTGGGCGGGGGACCCATCTCCAGCCGTATGGCCATTTTTGTGCCTGGCGCGGCGCCAAGTGGGAAAGGGTGGCTTTGAGGCTGAAGGCAGCAGGAAAGCCTGCAGCCCCCAGGTCTGTGGGGCTACGCAAGCAGTTCCCAAAGAGCTTTAGAACAAGGCATAGTTTTCCCTGCTGGCTCTTTGTTCGGGGGACCCATCTCCAGCCATAGGCCATTTTTGTGCCTGGCCCGGCGCCCAGTGGGAAAGGGTGGCTTTGAGGCTTGAAGGCAGCAGGAAAGCCCGCAGCCCCCAGGTCTGTGGGGCTACGCAAGCGGTTCCCAAAGAGCTTTAGAACAAGGCATAGTTTTCCCTGCTGGCTCTTTGGGCGGGGGACCCATCTCCAGCCGTATGGCCATTTTTGAGCCTGGCGCGGCGCCAAGTGGGAAAGGGTTGTGTCGAGGCTAAAGGCAGCAGCAAAGCCCGCAGCCCCCAGGTCTGTGGGGCTACGCAAGCGGTTCCCAAAGAGCTTTAGAACAAGGCATAATTTTCCCTGCTGGCTCTTTGGGCGGGGGACCCATCTCCAGCCGTATGGCCATTTTTGTGCCTGGCGCGGCGCCAAGTGGGAAAGGGTGGCTTTGAGGCTGAAGGCAGCAGCAAAGCCCACAGCCCCCAGGTCTGTGGGGTACGCAAGCGGTTCCCAAAGAGCTTTAGAACAAGGCATAGTTTTCCCTGCTGGCTCTTTGGGCGGGGGACACATCTCCAGCCGTATGGCCATTTTTGTGCCTGATAGGGCGCCTAGTGGGAAAGGGTGGTGTCGAGGCTGAAGGCAGCAGGAAAGCCCGCAGCCCCCAGGTCTGTGGGGCTACGCAAGCGGTTCCCAAAGAGCTTTAGAACAAGGCATAGTTTTCCCTGCTGGCTCTTTGGGCATGGGACCCATCTCCAGCCATATGGCCATTTTTGTGCCTGATAGGGCGCCAAGTGGGAAAGGGTGGCTTTGAGGCTGAAGACAGCAGGAAAGCCTGCAGCCCCCAGGTCTGTGGGGCTATGCAAGCGGTTCCCAAAGAGCTTTAGAACAAGGCATAGTTTTCCCTGCTGGCTCTTAGGGCGGGGGACCCATCTCCAGCCGTATGGCCATTTTTGTGCCTGGCGCGGCGCCAAGTGGGAAAGGGTGGTGTCGAGGCTGAAGGCAGCAGGAAAGCCCGCAGTCCCCAGGTCTGTGGGGCTACGCAAGCGGTTCCCAAAGAGCTTTAGAACAAGGCATAGTTTTCCCTGCTGGCTCTCTGGGCGGGGACCCATCTCCAGCCGTATGGCCATTTTTGAGCCTGGCGCGGCGCCAGGTGGGAAAGGGTGGCTTTGAGGCTGAAGGCAGGAGCAAAGCCTGCAGCCCCCAGGTCTGTGGGGCTACGCAAGCGGTTCCCAAAGAGCTTTAGAACAAGGCATAGTTTTCCCTGCTGGCTCTTTTGGCAGGGGACCCATCTCCAGCCGTATGGCCATTTTTGTCCCTGGCCCGGCGCCAAGTGGGAAAGGGTGGTGTTGAGGCTGAAGGCAGCAGCAAAGACTGCAGCCCCCACGTCTGTGGGGCCAAGCAAGCGGTTCCCAAAGAGCTTTAGAACAAGGCATAGTTTTCCCTGCTGGCTCTTTGGGCGGGGGACCCATCTCCAGCCGTATGGCCATTTTTGTGCCTGGCACGGCGCCAAGTGGGAAAGGGTGGCTTTGAGGCTGAAGGCAGCAGGAAAGCCCGCAGCCCCCAGGTCTGTGGGGCTACGCAAGCGGTTCCCAAAGAGCTTTAGAACAAGGCATAGTTTTCCCTGCTGGCTCTTTGGGCGGGGGACCCATCTCCAGCCGTATGGCCATTTTTGTGCCTGGCCCGGCGCCAAGTGGGAAAGGGTGGCTTTGAGGCTGAAGGCAGCAGCAAAGACTGCAGCCCCCAGGTCTGTGGGGCTACGCAAGCGGTTCCCAAAGAGCTTTAGAACAAGGCATAATTTTCCCTGCTGGCTCTCTGGGCGGGGGACCCATCTGCAGCCGTATGGCCATTTTTGAGCCTGGAGCAGTGCCAAGTGGGAAAGGGTGGTTTTGAGGGTGAAGGCAGCAGGAAAGCCCGCAGCCCCCAGGTCTGTGGGGCTACGCAAGCGGTTCCCAAAGAGCTTTAGAACAAGGCATAGTTTTCCCTGCTGGCTCTTTGGGCGGGGGACCCATCTCCAGCCGTATGGCCATTTTTGTGCCTGGCGCGGCGCCAAGTGGGAAAGGGTGGTGTCGAGGCTGAAGGCAGCAGGAAAGCCCGCAGCCCCCACGTCTGTGGGGCCAAGCAAGCGGTTCCCAAAGAGCTTTAGAACAAGGCATAGTTTTCCCTGCTGGCTCTTTGGGCCTGGGACCCATCTCCAGCCATAGGCCATTTTTGTGCTTGATAGGGCGCCAAGTGGGAAAGGGTGGCTTTGAGGCTGAAGGCAGCAGGAAAGCCTGCAGCCCCCAGGTCTGTGGGGCTACGCAAGCAGTTCCCAAAGAGCTTTAGAACAAGGCATAGTTTTCCCTGCTGGCTCTTTGTTCGGGGGACCCATCTCCAGCCATAGGCCATTTTTGTGCCTGGCCCGGCGCCCAGTGGGAAAGGGTGGCTTTGAGGCTTGAAGGCAGCAGGAAAGCCCGCAGCCCCCAGGTCTGTGGGGCTACGCAAGCGGTTCCCAAAGAGCTTTAGAACAAGGCATAGTTTTCCCTGCTGGCTCTCTGGGCGGGGGACCCATCTCCAGCCGTATGGCCATTTTTGAGCCTGGCGCGGCGCCAAGTGGGAAAGGGTTGTGTCGAGGCTAAAGGCAGCAGGAAAGCCCGCAGCCCCCAGGTCTGTGGGGCTACGCAAGCGGTTCCCAAAGAGCTTTAGAACAAGGCATAATTTTCCCTGCTGGCTCTTTGGGCGGGGAACCCATCTCCAGCCGTATGGCCATTTTTGTGCCTGGCGCAGCGCCAAGTGGGAAAGGGTGGTTTTGAGGCTGAAGGCAGCAGCAAAGCCTGCAGCCCCCAGGTCTGTGGGGCTACGCAAGCGGTTCCCAAAGAGCTTTAGAACAAGGCATAGTTTTCCCTGCTGGCTCTTTGGGCGGGGGACCCATCTCCAGCCGTATGGCCATTTTTGTGCCTGGCGCGGCGCCATGTGGGAAAGGGTGGTTTTGAGGCTGAAGGCAGCAGGAAAGCCCGCAGCCCCCAGGTCTGTGCGGCTACGCAAGCGGTTCCCAAAGAGCTTTAGAACAAGGCATAGTTTTCCCTGCTGGCTCTTTGGGCATGGGACCCATCTCCAGCCATAGGCCATTTTTGTGCTTGATAGGGCGCCAAGTGGGAAAGGGTTGCTTTGAGGCTGAAGACAGCAGGAAAGCCCGCAGCCCCCAGGTCTGTGGGGCTATGCAAGAGGTTCCCAAAGAGCTTTAGAACAAGGCATAGTTTTCCCTGCTGGCTCTCTGGGCGGGGGACCCATCTCCAGCCGTATGGCCATTTTTGAGCCTGGCGCGGCGCCAGGTGGGAAAGGGTGGCTTTGAGGCTGAAGGCAGGAGCAAAGCCTGCAGCCCCCAGGTCTGTGGTGCTACGCAAGCGGTTCCCAAAGAGCTTTAGAACAAGGCATAGTTTTCCCAGCTGGCTCTTAGGGCATGGGACCCATCTCCAGCCATAGGCCATTTTTGTGCCTGGCGCGAAGCCAAGTGGGAAAGGGTGCTGTCGAGGCTGAAGGCAGCAGGAAAGCCCGCAGCCCCAAGGTCTGTGGGGCTACGCAAGCGGTTCCCAAAGAGCTTTAGAACAAGGAATAGTTTTCCCTGCTGGCTCTTTGGGCGGGGGACCCATCTCCAGCCGTATGGCCATTTTTGTGCCTGGCCCGGCGCAAAGTGGGAAAGGGTGGCTTTGAGGCTGAAGGCAGCAGGAAAGCCCGCAGCCCCCAGGTCTGTGTGGCTACGCAAGCGGTTCCCAAAGAGCTTTAGAACAAGGCATAGTTTTCCCTGCTGGCTCTTTGGGCGGGGGACCCATCTCCAGCCGTATGGCCATTTTTGTGCCTGGCGCGGCGCCAAGAGGGAAAGGGTGGTATCGAGGCTGAAGGCAGCAGGAAAGCCCGCAGCCCCCAGGTCTGTGGGGCCAAGCAAGCGGTTCCCAAAGAGCTTTAGAACAAGGCATAGTTTTCCCTGCTGGCTCTTTGGGCATGGGACCCAGCTCCAGCCGTATGGCCATTTTTGTCCCTGGCCCGGCGCCAAGTGGGAAAGGGTGGCTTTGAGGCTGAAGGCAGCAGGAAAGCCCGCAGCCCCCAGGTCTGTGGGGCTACGCAAGCGGTTCCCAAAGAGCTTTAGAACAAGGCATAGTTTTCCCTGCTCGCTCTTAGGGCATGGGACCCATCTCCAGCCATAGGCCATTTTTGTGCCTGGCGCGGCGCCAAGTGGGAAAGGGTGCTGTCGAGGCTGAAGGCAGCAGGAAAGCCCGCAGCCCCCAGGTCTGTGCGGCTACGCAAGCGGTTCCCAAAGAGCTTTAGAACAAGGCATAGTTTTCCCTGCTGGCTCTCTGGGCGGGGGACCCATCTCCAGCCGTATGGCCATTTTTGAGCCTGGCGCGGCGCCAAGTGGGAAAGGGTTGTGTCGAGGCTAAAGGCAGCAGGAAAGCCCGCAGCCCCCAGGTCTGTGGGGCTACGCAAGCGGTTCCCAAAGAGCTTTAGAACAAGGCATAATTTTCCCTGCTGGCTCTTTGGGCGGGGAACCCATCTCCAGCCGTATGGCCATTTTTGTGCCTGGCGCAGCGCCAAGTGGGAAAGGGTGGTTTTGAGGCTGAAGGCAGCAGCAAAGCCTGCAGCCCCCAGGTCTGTGGGGCTACGCAAGCGGTTCCCAAAGAGCTTTAGAACAAGGCATAGTTTTCCCTGCTGGCTCTTTGGGCGGGGGACCCATCTCCAGCCGTATGGCCATTTTTGTGCCTGGCCGGGGGCCAAGTGGGAAAGGGTGGTTTTGAGGCTGAAGGCAGCAGGAAAGCCCGCAGCCCCCAGGTCTGTGCGGCTACGCAAGCGGTTCCCAAAGAGCTTTAGAACAAGGCATAGTTTTCCCTGCTGGCTCTTTGGGCATGGGACCCATCTCCAGCCATAGGCCATTTTTGTGCTTGATAGGGCGCCAAGTGGGAAAGGGTTGCTTTGAGGCTGAAGACAGCAGGAAAGCCCGCAGCCCCCAGGTCTGTGGGGCTACGCAAGAGGTTCCCAAAGAGCTTTAGAACAAGGCATAGTTTTCCCTGCTGGCTCTCTGGGCGGGGGACCCATCTCCAGCCGTATGGCCATTTTTGAGCCTGGCGCGGCGCCAGGTGGGAAAGGGTGGCTTTGAGGCTGAAGGCAGGAGCAAAGCCTGCAGCCCCCAGGTCTGTGGTGCTACGCAAGCGGTTCCCAAAGAGCTTTAGAACAAGGCATAGTTTTCCCAGCTGGCTCTTAGGGCATGGGACCCATCTCCAGCCATAGGCCATTTTTGTGCCTGGCGCGAAGCCAAGTGGGAAAGGGTGCTGTCGAGGCTGAAGGCAGCAGGAAAGCCCGCAGCCCCAAGGTCTGTGGGGCTACGCAAGCGGTTCCCAAAGAGCTTTAGAACAAGGCATAGTTTTCCCTGCTGGCTCTTTGGGCGGGGGACCCATCTCCAGCCGTATGGCCATTTTTGTGCCTGGCCCGGCGCAAAGTGGGAAAGGGTGGCTTTGAGGCTGAAGGCAGCAGGAAAGCCCGCAGCCCCCAGGTCTGTGCGGCTACGCAAGCGGTTCCCAAAGAGCTTTAGAACAAGGCATAGTTTTCCCTGCTGGCTCTTTGGGCGGGGGACCCATCTCCAGCCGTATGGCCATTTTTGAGCCTGGCGCGGCGCCAGGTGGGAAAGGGTGGCTTTGAGGCTGAAGGCAGGAGCAAAGCCTGCAGCCCCCAGGTCTGTGGTGCTACGCAAGCGGTTCCCAAAGAGCTTTAGAACAAGGCATAGTTTTCCCAGCTGGCTCTTAGGGCATGGGACCCATCTCCAGCCATAGGCCATTTTTGTGCCTGGCGCGAAGCCAAGTGGGAAAGGGTGCTGTCGAGGCTGAAGGCAGCAGGAAAGCCCGCAGCCCCAAGGTCTGTGGGGCTACGCAAGCGGTTCCCAAAGAGCTTTAGAACAAGGCATAGTTTTCCCTGCTGGCTCTTTGGGCGGGGGACCCATCTCCAGCCGTATGGCCATTTTTGTGCCTGGCCCGGCGCAAAGTGGGAAAGGGTGGCTTTGAGGCTGAAGGCAGCAGGAAAGCCCGCAGCCCCCAGGTCTGTGCGGCTACGCAAGCGGTTCCCAAAGAGCTTTAGAACAAGGCATAGTTTTCCCTGCTGGCTCTTTGGGCGGGGGACCCATCTCCAGCCGTACGGCCATTTTTGTGCCTGGCGCGGCGCCAAGAGGGAAAGGGTGGTATCGAGGCTGAAGGCAGCAGGAAAGCCCGCAGCCCCCAGGTCTGTGGGGCTACGCAAGCGGTTCCCAAAGAGCTTTAGAACAAGGCATAATTTTCCCTGCTGGCTCTTTGGGCGGGGAACCCATCTCCAGCCGTATGGCCATTTTTGTGCCTGGCGCAGCGCCAAGTGGGAAAGGGTGGTTTTGAGGCTGAAGGCAGCAGCAAAGCCTGCAGCCCCCAGGTCTGTGGGGCTACGCAAGCGGTTCCCAAAGAGCTTTAGAACAAGGCATAGTTTTCCCTGCTGGCTCTTTGGGCGGGGGACCCATCTCCAGCCGTATGGCCATTTTTGTGCCTGGCCGGGGGCCAAGTGGGAAAGGGTGGTTTTGAGGCTGAAGGCAGCAGGAAAGCCCGCAGCCCCCAGGTCTGTGCGGCTACGCAAGCGGTTCCCAAAGAGCTTTAGAACAAGGCATAGTTTTCCCTGCTGGCTCTTTGGGCATGGGACCCATCTCCAGCCATAGGCCATTTTTGTGCTTGATAGGGCGCCAAGTGGGAAAGGGTTGCTTTGAGGCTGAAGACAGCAGGAAAGCCCGCAGCCCCCAGGTCTGTGGGGCTACGCAAGAGGTTCCCAAAGAGCTTTAGAACAAGGCATAGTTTTCCCTGCTGGCTCTCTGGGCGGGGGACCCATCTCCAGCCGTATGGCCATTTTTGAGCCTGGCGCGGCGCCAGGTGGGAAAGGGTGGCTTTGAGGCTGAAGGCAGGAGCAAAGCCTGCAGCCCCCAGGTCTGTGGTGCTACGCAAGCGGTTCCCAAAGAGCTTTAGAACAAGGCATAGTTTTCCCAGCTGGCTCTTAGGGCATGGGACCCATCTCCAGCCGTATGGCCATTTTTGTGCCTGGCGCGAAGCCAAGTGGGAAAGGGTGCTGTCGAGGCTGAAGGCAGCAGGAAAGCCCGCAGCCCCAAGGTCTGTGGGGCTACGCAAGCGGTTCCCAAAGAGCTTTAGAACAAGGCATAGTTTTCCCTGCTGGCTCTTTGGGCGGGGGACCCATCTCCAGCCGTATGGCCATTTTTGTGCCTGGCCCGGCGCAAAGTGGGAAAGGGTGGCTTTGAGGCTGAAGGCAGCAGGAAAGCCCGCAGCCCCCAGGTCTGTGCGGCTACGCAAGCGGTTCCCAAAGAGCTTTAGAACAAGGCATAGTTTTCCCTGCTGGCTCTTTGGGCGGGGGACCCATCTCCAGCCGTACGGCCATTTTTGTGCCTGGCGCGGCGCCAAGAGGGAAAGGGTGGTATCGAGGCTGAAGGCAGCAGGAAAGCCCGCAGCCCCCAGGTCTGTGGGGCTACGCAAGCGGTTCCCAAAGAGCGTTAGAACAAGGCATAGTTTTCCCTGCTGGCTCTTTGGGTGGGGGACCCATCTCCAGCCGTATGGCCATTTTTGTGCATGGCGCAGCGCCAAGTGGGAAATGGTGGTATCGAGGCTGAAGGCAGCAGGAAAGCCCGCAGCCCCCAGGTCTGTGGGGCTACGCAAGCGGTTCCCAAAGAGCTTTAGAACAAGGCATAGTTTTCCCTGCTGGCTCTTTGGGTGGGGGACCCATCTCCAGCCGTATGGCCATTTTTGTGCCTGACGCGGTGCGTAGTGGCATAGGGTGGTTTTGAGGCTGAAGGCAGCAGGAAAGCCCGCAGCCCCCACGTCTGTGGGGCCAAGCAAGCGGTTCCCAAAGAGCTTTAGAACAAGGCATAGTTTTCCCTGCTGGCTCTTTGGGCATGGGACCCAGCTCCAGCCGTATGGCCATTTTTGTCCCTGGCCCGGCGCCAAGTGGGAAAGGGTGGCTTTGAGGCTGAAGGCAGCAGGAAAGCCCGCAGCCCCCAGGTCTGTGGGGCTACGCAAGCGGTTCCCAAAGAGCTTTAGAACAAGGCATAGTTTTCCCTGCTCGCTCTTAGGGCATGGGACCCATCTCCAGCCATAGGCCATTTTTGTGCCTGGCGCGGCGCCAAGTGGGAAAGGGTGCTGTCGAGGCTGAAGGCAGCAGGAAAGCCCGCAGCCCCAAGGTCTGTGGGGCTACGCAAGCGGTTCCCAAAGAGCTTTAGAACAAGGCATAGTTTTCCCTGCTGGCTCTTTGGGCGGGGGACCCATCTCCAGCCGTATGGCCATTTTTGTGCCTGGCCCGGCGCAAAGTGGGAAAGGGTGGCTTTGAGGCTGAAGGCAGCAGGAAAGCCCGCAGCCCCCAGGTCTGTGCGGCTACGCAAGCGGTTCCCAAAGAGCTTTAGAACAAGGCATAGTTTTCCCTGCTGGCTCTTTGGGCGGGGGACCCATCTCCAGCCGTACGGCCATTTTTGTGCCTGGCGCGGCGCCAAGAGGGAAAGGGTGGTGTCGAGGCTAAAGGCAGCAGGAAAGCCCGCAGCCCCCAGGTCTGTGGGGCTACGCAAGCGGTTCCCAAAGAGCTTTAGAACAAGGCATAGTTTTCCCTGCTGGCTCTTTGGGCGGGGGACCCATCTCCAGCCGTATGGCCATTTTTGTGCATGGCGCAGCGCCAAGTGGGAAATGGTGGTATCGAGGCTGAAGGCAGCAGGAAAGCCCGCAGCCCCCAGGTCTGTGGGGCTACGCAAGCGGTTCCCAAAGAGCTTTAGAACAAGGCATAGTTTTCCCTGCTGGCTCTTTGGGTGGGGGACCCATCTCCAGCCGTATGGCTATTTTTGTGCCTGACGCGGTGCGTAGTGGCATAGGGTGGTTTTGAGGCTGAAGGCAGCAGGAAAGCCCGCAGCCCCCACGTCTGTGGGGCCAAGCAAGCGGTTCCCAAAGAGCTTTAGAACAAGGCATAGTTTTCCCAGCTGGCTCTTTGGGCGGGGGACCCATCTCCAGCCGTATGGCCATTTTTGTGCCTGGCGCGGTGCGTAGTGGGAAAGGGTGGTTTTGAGGCTGAAGGCAGCAGGAAAGCCCGCAGCCCCCAGGTCTGTGGGGCTACGCAAGCGGTTCCCAAAGAGCTTTAGAACAAGGCATAGTTTTCCCTGCTGGCTCTTTGGGCGGGGGACCCATCTCCAGCCGTATGGCCATTTTTGTGCCTGGCACGGCGCCAAGTGGGAAAGGGTGGCTTTGAGGCTGAAGGCATCAGCAAAGCCCACAGCCCCCAGGTCTGTGGGGCTACGCAAGCGGTTCCCAAAGAGCTTTAGAACAAGGCATAGTTTTCCCTGCTGGCTCTTTGGGCGGGGGACCCATCTCCAGCCGTATGGCCATTTTTGTGCCTGGCGCGGCGCCAAGTGGGAAAGGGTGGCTTTGAGGCTGAAGGCAGCAGCAAAGCCTGCAGCCCCCAGGTCTGTGGGGCTACGCAAGCGGTTCCCAAAGAGCTTTAGAACAAGGCATAGTTTTCCCTGCTGGCTCTCTGGGCGGGGGACCCATCTGCAGCCGTATGGCCATTTTTGAGCCTGGAGCAGTGCCAAGTGGGAAAGGGTGGTTTTGAGGGTGAAGGCAGCAGGAAAGCCCGCAGCCCCCAGGTCTGTGGGGCTACGCAAGCGGTTCCCAAAGAGCTTTAGAACAAGGCATAGTTTTCCCTGCTGGCTCTTTGGGCGGGGGAACCATCTCCAGCCGTATGGCCATTTTTGTGCCTGGCGCGGCGCAAAGTGGGAAAGGGTGGTGTCGAGGCTGAAGGCAGCAGGAAAGCCCGCAGCCCCCACGTCTGTGGGGCCAAGCAAGCGGTTCCCAAAGAGCTTTAGAACAAGGCATAGTTTTCCCTGCTGGCTCTTTGGGCCTGGGACCCATCTCCAGCCATAGGCCTTTTTTGTGCTTGATAGGGCGCCAAGTGGGAAAGGGTGGCTTTGAGGCTGAAGGCAGCAGGAAAGCCTGCAGCCCCCAGGTCTGTGGGGCTACGCAAGCAGTTCCCAAAGAGCTTTAGAACAAGGCATAGTTTTCCCTGCTGGCTCTTTGTTCGGGGGACCCATCTCCAGCCATAGGCCATTTTTGTGCCTGGTCCGGCGCCCAGTGGGAAAGGGTGGCTTTGAGGCTTGAAGGCAGCAGGAAAGCCCGCAGCCCCCAGGTCTGTGGGGCTACGCAAGCGGTTCCCAAAGAGCTTTAGAACAAGGCATAGTTTTCCCTGCTGGCTCTTTGGGCGGGGGACCCATCTCCAGCCGTATGGCCATTTTTGAGCCTGGCGCGGCGCCAAGTGGGAAAGGGTTGTGTCGAGGCTAAAGGCAGCAGGAAAGCCCGCAGCCCCCAGGTCTGTGGGGCTACGCAAGCGGTTCCCAAAGAGCTTTAGAACAAGGCATAATTTTCCCTGCTGGATCTTTGGGCGGGGGACCCATCTCCAGCCGTATGGCCATTTTTGTGCCTGGCGCGGCGCCAAGTGGGAAAGGGTGGCTTTGAGGCTGAAGGCAGCAGCAAAGCCCACAGCCCCCAGGTCTGTGGGGTACGCAAGCGGTTCCCAAAGAGCTTTAGAACAAGGCATAGTTTTCCCTTCTGGCTCTTTGGGCGGGGGACACATCTCCAGCCGTATGGCCATTTTTGTGCCTGATAGGGCGCCAAGTGGGAAAGGGTGGTGTCGAGGCTGAAGGCAGCAGGAAAGCCCGCAGCCCCCACGTCTGTGGGGCTACGCAAGCGGTTCCCAAAGAGCTTTAGAACAAGGCATAGTTTTCCCTGCTGGCTCTTTGGGCGGGGGACCCATCTCCAGCCATATGGCCATTTTTGTGCCTGATAGGGCGCCAAGTGGGAAAGGGTGGCTTTGAGGCTGAAGACAGCAGGAAAGCCTGCAGCCCCCAGGTCTGTGGGGCTATGCAAGCGGTTCCCAAAGAGCTTTTGAACAAGGCATAGTTTTCCCTGCTGGCTCTTAGGGCGGGGGACCCATCTCCAGCCGTATGGCCATTTTTGTGCCTGGCGCGGCGCCAAGTGGGAAAGGGTGGTGTCGAGGCTGAAGGCAGCAGGAAAGCCCGCAGTCCCCAGGTCTGTGGGGCTACGCAAGCGGTTCCCAAAGAGCTTTAGAACAAGGCATAGTTTTCCCTGCTGGCTCTCTGGGCGGGGACCCATCTCCAGCCGTATGGCCATTTTTGTGCCTGGCGCGGCGCCAGGTGGGAAAGGGTGGCTTTGAGGCTGAAGGCAGGAGCAAAGCCTGCAGCCCCCAGGTCTGTGGGGCTACGCAAGCGGTTCCCAAAGAGCTTTAGAACAAGGCATAATTTTCCCTGCTGGCTCTTTTGGCAGGGGACCCATCTCCAGCCGTATGGCCATTTTTGTCCCTGGCCCGGCGCCAAGTGGGAAAGGGTGGTGTTGAGGCTGAAGGCAGCAGCAAAGACTGCAGCCCCCACGTCTGTGGGGCCAAGCAAGCGGTTCCCAAAGAGCTTTAGAACAAGGCATAGTTTTCCCAGCTGGCTCTTTGGGCGGGGGACCCATCTCCAGCCGTATGGCCATTTTTGTGCCTGGCACGGCGCCAAGTGGGAAAGGGTGGCTTTGAGGCTGAAGGCAGCAGGAAAGCCCGCAGCCCCCAGGTCTGTGGGGCTACGCAAGCGGTTCCCAAAGAGCTTTAGAACAAGGCATAGTTTTCCCTGCTGGCTCTTTGGGCGGGGGACCCATCTCCAGCCGTATGGCCATTTTTGTGCCTCGCCCGGCGCCAAGTGGGAAAGGGTGGCTTTGAGGCTGAAGGCAGCAGCAAAGACTGCAGCCCCCAGGTCTGTGGGGCTACGCAAGCGGTTCCCAAAGAGCTTTAGAACAAGGCATAATTTTCCCTGCTGGCTCTCTGGGCGGGGGACCCATCTGCAGCCGTATGGCCATTTTTGAGCCTGGAGCAGTGCCAAATGGGAAAGGGTGGTTTTGAGGGTGAAGGCAGCATGAAAGCCCGCAGCCCCCAGGTCTGTGGGGCTACGCAAGCGGTTCCCAAAGAGCTTTAGAACAAGGCATAGTTTTCCCTGCTGGCTCTTTGGGCGGGGGACCCATCTCCAGCCGGATGGCCATTTTTGTGCCTGGCGCGGCGCCAAGTGGGAAAGGGTGGTGTCGAGGCTGAAGGCAGCAGGAAAGCCCGCAGCCCCCACGTCTGTGGGGCCAAGCAAGCGGTTCCCAAAGAGCTTTAGAACAAGGCATAGTTTTCCCTGCTGGCTCTTTGGGCCTGGGACCCATCTCCAGCCATATGCCATTTTTGTGCTTGATAGGGCGCCAAGTGGGAAAGGGTGGCTTTGAGGCTGAAGGCAGCAGGAAAGCCTGCAGCCCCCAGGTCTGTGGGGCTACGCAAGCAGTTCCCAAAGAGCTTTAGAACAAGGCATAGTTTTCCCTGCTGGCTCTTTGTTCGGGGGACCCATCTCCAGCCATAGGCCATTTTTGTGCCTGGCCCGGCGCCCAGTGGGAAAGGGTGGCTTTGAGGCTTGAAGGCAGCAGGAAAGCCCGCAGCCCCCAGGTCTGTGGGGCTACGCAAGCGGTTCCCAAAGAGCTTTAGAACAAGGCATAGTTTTCCCTGCTGGCTCTCTGGGCGGGGGACCCATCTCCAGCCGTATGGCCATTTTTGAGCCTGGCGCGGCACCAAGTGGGAAAGGGTTGTGTCGAGGCTAAAGGCAGCAGGAAAGCCTGCAGCCCCCAGGTCTGTGGGGCTACGCAAGCGGTTCCCAAAGAGTTTTAGAACAAGGCATAATTTTCCCTGCTGGCTCTTTGGGCGGGGAACCCATCTCCAGCCGTATGGCCATTTTTGTGCCTGGCGCAGCGCCAAGTGGGAAAGGGTGGTTTTGAGGCTGAAGGCAGCAGCAAAGCCTGCAGCCCCCAGGTCTGTGGGGCTACGCAAGCGGTTCCCAAAGAGCTTTAGAACAAGGCATAGTTTTCCCTGCTGGCTCTCTGGGCGGGGGACCCATCTCCAGCCGTATGGCCATTTTTGAGACTGGCGCGGCGCCAGGTGGGAAAGGGTGGCTTTGAGGCTGAAGGCAGGAGCAAAGCCTGCAGCCCCCAGGTCTGTGGTGCTACGCAAGCGGTTCCCAAAGAGCTTTAGAACAAGGCATAGTTTTCCCTGCTGGCTCTTAGGGCATGGGACCCATCTCCAGCCATAGGCCATTTTTGTGCCTGGCGCGAAGCCAAGTGGGAAAGGGTGCTGTCGAGGCTGAAGGCAGCAGGAAAGCCCGCAGCCCCAAGGTCTGTGGGGCTACGCAAGCGGTTCCCAAAGAGCTTTAGAACAAGGCATAGTTTTCCCTGCTGGCTCTTTGGGCGGGGGACCCATCTCCAGCCGTATGGCCATTTTTGTGCCTGGCCCGGCGCAAAGTGGGAAAGGGTGGCTTTGAGGCTGAAGGCAGCAGGAAAGCCCGCAGCCCCCAGGTCTGTGTGGCTACGCAAGCGGTTCCCAAAGAGCTTTAGAACAAGGCATAGTTTTCCCTGCTGGCTCTTTGGGCGGGGGACCCATCTCCAGCCGTACGGCCATTTTTGTGCCTGGCGCGGCGCCAAGAGGGAAAGGGTGGTATCGAGGCTGAAGGCAGCAGGAAAGCCCGCAGCCCCCAGGTCTGTGGGGCTATGCAAGCGGTTCCCAAAGAGCGTTAGAACAAGGCATAGTTTTCCCTGCTGGCTCTTTGGGCGGGGGACCCATCTCCAGCCGTATGGCCATTTTTGTGCATGGCGCAGCGCCAAGTGGGAAATGGTGGTATCGAGGCTGAAGGCAGCAGGAAAGCCCGCAGCCCCCAGGTCTGTGGGGCTACGCAAGCGGTTCCCAAAGAGCTTTAGAACAAGGCATAGTTTTCCCTGCTGGCTCTTTGGGCATGGGACCCATCTCCACCCATAGGCCATTTTTGTGCCTGATAGGGCGCCAAGTGGGAAAGGGTGGCTTTGAGGCTGAAGACAGCAGGAAAGCCTGCAGCCCCCAGGTCTGTGGGGCTACGCAAGCGGTTCCCAAAGAGCTTTAGAACAAGGCATAGTTTTCCCTGCTGGCTCTTTGGGTGGGGGACCCATCTCCAGCCGTATGGCCATTTTTGTCCCTGGCCCGGCGCCAAGTGGGAAAGGGTGGCTTTGAGGCTGAAGGCAGCAGGAAAGCCCGCAGCCCCCAGGTCTGTGGGGCTACGCAAGCGGTTCCCAAAGAGCTTTAGAACAAGGCATAGTTTTCCCTGCTGGCTCTTTGGGCGGGGGACCCATTTCCAGCCATAGGCCATTTTTGTGCCTGGCGCGAAGCCAAGTGGGAAAGGGTGCTGTCGAGGCTGAAGGCAGCAGGAAAGCCCGCAGCCCCAAGTTCTGTGGGGCTACGCAAGCGGTTCCCAAAGAGCTTTAGAACAAGGCATAGTTTTCCCTGCTGGCTCTTTGGGCGGGGGACCCATCTCCAGCCGTATGGCCATTTTTGTGCCTGGCCCGGCGCAAAGTGGGAAAGGGTGGCTTTGAGGCTGAAGGCAGCAGGAAAGCCCGCAGCCCCCAGGTCTGTGCGGCTACGCAAGCGGTTCCCAAAGAGCTTTAGAACCAGGCATAGTTTTCCCTGCTGGCTCTTTGGGCGGGGGACCCATCTCCAGCCGTACGGCCATTTTTGTGCCTGGCACGGCGCCAAGAGGGAAAGGGTGGTGTCGAGGCTAAAGGCAGCAGGAAAGCCCGCAGCCCCCAGGTCTGTGGGGCTACGCAAGCGGTTCCCAAAGAGCTTTAGAACAAGGCATAGTTTTCCCTGCTGGCTCTTTGGGCGGGGGACCCATCTCCAGCCGTATGGCCATTTTTGTGCATGGCGCAGCGCCAAGTGGGAAATGGTGGTATCGAGGCTGAAGGCAGCAGGAAAGCCCGCAGCCCCCAGGTCTGTGGGGCTACGCAAGCGGTTCCCAAAGAGCTTTAGAACAAGGCATAGTTTTCCCTGCTGGCTCTTTGGGTGGGGGACCCATCTCCAGCCTTATGGCTATTTTTGTGCCTGACGCGGTGCGTAGTGGCATAGGGTGGTTTTGAGGCTGAAGGCAGCAGGAAAGCCCGCAGCCCCTACGTCTGTGGGGCCAAGCAAGCGGTTCCCAAAGAGCTTTAGAACAAGGCATAGTTTTCCCAGCTGGCTCTTTGGGCGGGGGACCCATCTCCAGCCGTATGGCCATTTTTGTGCCTGGCGCGGTGCGTAGTGGGAAAGGGTGGTTTTGAGGCTGAAGGCAGCAGGAAAGCCCGCAGCCCCCAGGTCTGTGGGGCTACGCAAGCGGTTCCCAAAGAGCTTTAGAACAAGGCATAGTTTTCCCTGCTGGCTCTTTTGGCAGGGGACCCATCTCCAGCCGTATGGCCATTTTTGTCCCTGGCCCGGCGCCAAGTGGGAAAGGGTGGTGTTGAGGCTGAAGGCAGCAGCAAAGACTGCAGCCCCCAGGTCTGTGGGGCCAAGCAAGCGGTTCCCAAAGAGCTTTAGAACAAGGCATAGTTTTCCCAGCTGGCTCTTTGGGCGGGGGACCCATCTCCAGCCGTATGGCCATTTTTGTGCCTGGCACGGCGCCAAGTGGGAAAGGGTGGTTTTGAGGCTGAAGGCAGCAGCAAAGCCCGCAGCCCCCAGGTCTGTGGGGCTACGCAAGCGGTTCCCAAAGAGCTTTAGAAGAAGGCATAGTTTTACCTGCTGGCTCTTTTGGCGGGGGACCCATCTCCAGTCGTATGGCCATTTTTGTGCCTGGCGCGGCGCCACGTGGGAAAGGGTGATTTTGAGGCTGAAGGCGTCACAAAAGCCTGCCGTCCGAGGGTTTCTTAATGACTTTTCTTAATGATGTCTCCACAGTGTGAAGTTTTGCAGGATTTGAAAAAGTAATAGACACAGTGAAATTGAGTCTATTGGAAACTTCCATACTTTTCCCTCCCTCTAAAATCTCTGGTGTCCTGTAGTATCCACTGCCTGCAACTGCTGTTGCAGGAGCAGACAGATTGGTATCAAATTTAGAAAAAAAGGGACATCATTAAGAGGATTCACTCGCCTTATTTTTCACCGGTGTGGCCAGTAAAGAAACCAAAAAGGCAATGGCGTTTCACAGTAGATTACGGAAAATTAAACGCCAACACTGCACCTCTGACCGCTGCTGTTCCGAATATCGCGGAAATTGTGACAATGATAAAAGGAGCTGCCCATCCTTGCAGGGTTGCCTTAGATTTTAAAGACATATTTTTTTATGATTCTCCTCCTTGAGCAGGACAAAGCGCAGTTTGCATTCACATGGAAAGGAGTGCAATATACCTTTAACCGCTTTCCACAAGGATACAAACATTCCCCCACTATTGCCCATAATGCTTTGGCTAAAGTGCTATCAGAGATTCCTGTTTCACAGGGATGTACAGTATACCAATATATTATTGATGACATCTTAATAGGGGAGAGAACCAAGAAAGTGTACAAGACATGATGGAAAACATCCGAAAAACATTATCAGATTTGGGATTGGAAATTCCCGACTCAAAGTGTCAGGGACCCGCACAGGAAGTTAAATTCCTGGGGGTCTGGTGGATTAAGGGAGCTGCTTCTGTCCCTCAGGATACCCTGAAAAAATAGAACATGGACAGAATCCTTCCAGCACGAAGGAGTTACAGCAAGTCCTGGGAACTTTAAGTTATTAGCGTAAACACATCCCTGGCTTTTCCATCATTGCTCGCCCCCTTTATTGTTTGCTCAAAAAAGGTAAATCCTGGGAGTCGACTGAACAACACACTAATGCACTAGAATTGCTAATAAAAGAGCTAAGGTTATTCCAACAACTTGGCCCCATACATCCAACTGACCCTGTCCATGTAGAATGGGGGCTCAGTGAACATGGTTCCCATTGTAATTTATGCCAGAAGGGACCAGCAGGACCGGAGAGACCATTAGAATTTAACTCTCACGCCTTTAATGATACTGAGAGCAGCTATTCAGACCTGGAGAAGGGTTTACTGTCCCTGGTGCGAGCATTGCAACGAGCAGAGCAGATAAGGAGACAACAGAGCGTGATTGTTCGGGGCCCTTTTCGCCTCCCAGATGTGGTCCTTAAAGGGACACCACCGCCAGCTGGCATTGCCCAGAAACCCACAGTTCGAAAGTGGTATGCTTATTTAGAAGGCATTAATGATATCATGCCAGTCTCTGAAGGTAGTATCAAAGTATCCATGCTCCAGAAGGATAGAGATGGTGCCCTATTGTTCCAATCCCCACCAAACAGACCATCTCCAATCCAAGAAGCACCTCCTCTGAAAGCAGGCAGTGATCTTACAGGAGTGTGGTTTACTGGTGTGTCATCTCACCGTGAGAACAGCAAGTGGAAATACAAGGCCGTAGCACTGGAAGTAGCAACGGGGGAAAGAGCAATTGAAACAGGAGAAGGTAGGGCACAAGTAGGGGAACTCAGAGCCGTCCTACTAGCTGCACAACATGGAGCTACTTACATTTACACTGACTCATATGCTGTTTTTAAAGGAGCCACTGAATGGCTAGGACACTGGGCAGCCAATGATTGGCAGGTGAATAGAGTCCCAATCTGGGAGACAGACAGTTGGAAGCAACTGTTGGAAATAGGAGGACAGAGACCATTGCACATTGCTTGGGTAAAAGGCCACGATCGTTCAAACTCGATCACTGCTCAGTTCAACCAACAGGTAGATAGCCTCACGCGGCTACAACAAATTGACACTGTAGATGATGGTCGGGAATGGTTACATATTAAGCCTGGCCATACAGGCCGTGCTGATCTGTATCAGGAAGGTCTAGCCCGGGGGTGGCCTGTGTCGGTTAAGCTGTGCGAACAAGTAGTAACTGCCTGGTCACAATGTCGCCTACGACTCAGCAAAGATCATCCGAGTAAGGCGCCTCCCTTACACATGCGGGACAAGAAAATGTTGTGGCATTCATGGCAGATTGATTATATTGGGCCCTTGAGATCATCAGGTGGGAAAAGATATGTCCTAGTCGGAGTGGAGATTATCTCCAGCCTCAGTATGGCCACTGGCTTCAAATCAGCTGCTGGGGACAACACAGTGAAAGGCCTAAAAGGGTGGCTCAGCACACTTCCCCTTCCCGAGGAAATCCAAAGTGATAACGGTTCACACTTTACCGCTACAGTGGTACAAGATTGGGCCAAAGAAGAAGGGATTCGATGGGTATTTCATACTCCCTATTATCCTCAGGCTAATGGCATTGTTGAATGCACCAACGGATTGGTTAAGCGTTTTGCAAAAACTCATAAATCATAAGGGAAGGTGAAGAAGGCACCTTGCCCACCGAAATTCGAAAAGTAATATGGGATAACGCAATTGAGTTTGAGAGAAAATTTCAATCCTGGTGGTATCTGGTTAATTTCACCTACGATCCCACTGAGAGCAAAGCCACAGCTTTTGTCTTAACGATACGCAATGCCTCAGTATCCACCATATACCCAATCATCGCACTGGGGTTGAATCATCAAGGAGCTCTACTCTATCCAACACAGCACAGAGGTTGGGCACGACAAAATGAGACTAAATGGCAAACTGCTGATGTTGACGCATGCGTTTCACGAGACCAACAAGGATTCATTTGTGAGAGTAATACTCTCAAAGCACAAGACCTTTGTCTTGACACCAACCAGAATGCTTGTCACTTTGAGACACATCCCGATGAAACCCCAGAGACTGTGCTTGACTATATTGGGAAAGGGTGCGTTAGCATGAGGTCTCCCTGTAGTCTTGTATTATAGACGAGAAAGGCTTGAGACCATGGCCACTCTGGGTCTCTTTGACTACAAACAACAGGGAATAAAAAGGTGAAACTGAATAGCATCAATTCCATCTGCCAATTCGTCATTTTAGAATTTGGGCCTCCAAATAGCCATACATCATAAAAGTAGTATTATTGCCAGGTTCAATGTCAGGATTCCCTGGAGACATTCAAAGGTAGCGTAGGCCAATCCGTCTGTACAGCTCATCCAAGGTTCCTGTAAGACATAAAGGAAAAAATCTGCTCGGTCTTATTCGACCGACGGGGTTAAAAAGAAGGTGCGGTCCACCGGGTGCTGATCCGGTGTATCTTCCCTGAACAATCCTTGGCTTCCCATGCATAGGGATTTTTGGGAGTAGCTAGCACCATTGGCACCGTCCCATTTTGAGGCATTTTCACTAGCACAGGTAGTCCAGGGTGAAATCTTCCGGGGTATTTTCCCGGTTCATTGGCAGCCTTTGGCGAGATAATATTGGCAGGTACACAGAAAGCTTTCATTTTAGGACAGCCGTCTCCACTCCATTTGTTATTTAGTTGATAGATGGCATCATCCAATCGCAAATGCCAACCAGGTTCATGACTTTTTGCAAAACGCTTAACCAATCTATTGGTGCGTTCAACAATGCCATTAGCCTGGGGATAACAGGGAGTATGAAATACCCATCGAATCCCTTCTTCCTTGGCCCAATCTTGTACCACCGAAGCCGTAAAGTGTGAAACGTTATCACTCTGGATTTCGTCGGGAAGGGGAAGTGTGCTGAACCACCCTGTTAGGCCTTTCACTGTGTTGTCCCTCGTAGCTGGTTTGAAACTGCTGGCCATACTGAGGCTGGAGATAATCTCCACTCCTACCAGGACATATCTTTTCCCACCTGATGATCTCAAGGGCCCAATATAATCAAGCTGCCATGAATGCCACAACGCTTTCTTGTCCCGCATGTGTAAGGGAGGCGCCTTACTCGGATGATCTTTGCTGAGTCGTAGGCGACATTGTGAACAGGCAGTTACTATTTGTTCGCACAGCTTAACTGACACAAGCCACCCACCTTCCCGATACAGGTCAGGACGGCCTGTGCGGCCACGTTTAACATGTAACGATTCAAGTAAGCGTTCCCATTCCCGACCATCATCTACAATGTCAATTTGTTGCAGCCGCGTGAGGCCATCTACCTGTTGGTTGAACTGAGCAGTGATCGAGTTTGAACGATCGTGGCCTTTTACCCAAGCAACGTGCAATGGTCTCTGTCCTCCTATTTCCAACAGTTGCTTCCAATTATCTGTCTCCCAAACTGGGACTCTATTCACCTGCCAATCGTTGGCTGCCCAGTGTCCTAGCCATTCAGTGGCTCCTTTAAGAACAGCATATGACTCAGCGTAAAAGGAGGTGGCTCCATGTTGTGCAGCTAGTAGGACAGCTCTGAGTTCCCCTACCCTCCCCTATTTCAATTGCTCTTTCTCCCGTTGTTACTTCCAGTGCTACGGCCTTATATTTGCACTTATTTTTTTAACGGTGAGATGACGCACCAGTAAACCACACTCCTCTAAGATCACTGCTGTCCCTCAAAGGAGGTGCTTCTTGGATCGGAGATGGTCTGTTTGGTGGGGATTGGAACAATAGGGCACCATCTATATCCTTTGGTATCCTTGTGAAGTAGCCTTGGATACTTTAACACTGCCTTCAGAGACTGGCTTGATTTCATTAATGCCTTCTAAATAAGCATACCACTTTCGAACTGTAGCTCTCTGGGCAATGCCAGCTGGTGGTGGTGTCCCTTTAAGGACCACATCTGGGAGGCGAAAAGGTCCCAGGAAAGATCACACTCTGTTCTCTTCTTATCTGCTCTGCTCGTTGCAACGCTCGCACCAGGGACAGTAAACCCTTCTCCAGGTCTGAATAGCTGCATTCAGTATCATTGAAGGAGTGGGAGCAAAATTCTAATGGTCTCTCCGGTCCTGCTGGTCCCTTCTGCCATAAATTACAACGGGAACCATGTTCACTGAGCCCCCATTCTACATGGACAGGGTCAGTTGGATGTATGGGGCCAAGTTGTTGGAATAACCTTAGCTCCTTTATTAGTAATTGCAGAGCATTAGTGTGTTGTTCAGTCCACACCCAGGATTTACCCTTTTTTGCCAAGCTATGAAGGGGGCGAGCAATGATGGAAAAGCCAGGGATGTGTTTACGCTAATAACTTAAAGTTCCCAGGACCTGCTGTAACTCCTTCGTGCTGGAAGGATTCTGTCCATGTTCTATTTTTTCAGGGTATCCTGAGGGACAGAAGCAGCTCCCTTAATCCACCAGACCCCCAGGAATTTAACTTCCTGTGCGGGTCCCTGACACTTTGAGTCGGGTCTACGTGAGGCACCCACTAACACTTCTGCCCTAGTCATTCGCTGCTCTCCCGGCAACCAGAGGTTAATTTTTGCAGTGGGGCATGTTTTTACCACACCATCAATTCCTGTGAAGTTGACTCTGCGTCGGGTGGGATTTATACCTAGAAGTTGTGCTGTTTCGTTAGTGATTGCAGACATTTGGGCTCCGGTTTCAATAATAAAATTTACCAATATCTTCCGGGGTCCAACAGGAATGACAATAACAGGTTCGGAGTCTTTATGAGAGCGCCATTGGATTGCTAGTACCTGCCCGACAGGGTTGCTCAGTGCCCTCCCCGGGGATAGGAGTGTTGTGGCTGGGACTCTGTCAAATCAATCAAGTTATGTTCCGGTGCAGAAGGCACAGTTTTCTCACGGCTTGGGGATTCTCTGGTTAGACTTTTCTCCCCAGCCGCATTATTCTTTCTAGGTAGAGATTGGACTAGCGTACGGAGATCTCCCGTAGGGTCACCGTGCAAGAATTGTCGGGGCACCCCTAATTGTAGGGCTTTACGCCACAACTCATTCCGGTCCTTATCTGGCTTAAACCTTCCCTCTGATTTAGGGTTTTGAGTGTGAGTTTGGACTTGGCGAACCTTTCGCGGGTGTTCGGAGGATTTCTCACTAGTTTGGCTGGCCCAGCCCATTCGGCGCCCATATTGATCTATTTCCTGTACATTCCAGGTGGGCATGTAGTGACGACGGCCCCGCCCATGAGCACCCCGAGCATCCCGTATACGATCTTGAGTGCGAACAAGGAACGGTTTCAGGCAACCGGGAAGACCACGGATGAGAGGGGCTAATCGATCCGGGTCGATAGGGGCTGACATTGGGGATTTCCGAAATTCCTCTCTGTCATACATGGCTTGCAGACAAGCTGCTTTCCGTACAGCCGCAAACAGATCAGAGTAGCCTGTAGCTCTAATCTCTAACGGCTCCCCCCTCTCTCGCGGATCCATACCCCCTGCCCAAAAGGCTGCTCGAGCGGTTAGGGAATAATTATGATCCCCAGGCATAGTGGTTAAAAACACTCCTGGTCCCCAAGAGTCTCCTGCTTCTTCCTCACTCAGCATAATTCTGCCCCCCCCTTCAGAAGAAACTCGCCACACGTACTCAACAGCTGACTCTTCTGGTCGCCTCGAATATTTCTCCCTTATTTTTGTTAACTCGGTTGGTGTCCATGGAACGGTACGCACAGTGGTGTGAATTTCATCACCATCATCAACTGCAGTTTCAGTTTTAACCAGAGGACGTAAAGGAAAAACTTGGGATTTCAAAGTAAAAGTCCTTTCCTCCTCATCTTCTTCGTCATCCTCACTATTAGACAAAAAAATCTCCGGTCTGGGTTCCGGAATTTGGATAACACATTAACTTACGAATCTGTTGGACCTGGGTCGAGGGCTGCATTTTATCTAAGAGCCCGGTCACCCTTTCAATAACATTTTAAGTTGGCGATTTTCACTCCCAAGTTGAGCATTCCGGTTTCCTAAACATTCATTCTCACTCACAAGCTTATCGACTTGAGTTCTTAATCTTTCTCCTGTCTCCTTTTGCAAGGCTAATGATGACTTCAGCACCTCATTCTCCGATTTCAGGGTTGCATATTCTACAGCTGAAATCAGATTAGGAGCGGGGGTTTCTCTAGCTTCTTGTTGTGCACAAGATAAACAGGCGCCTAACACAGCACAAATCACACCCTTGCCTTTCCCCGCTCTGAGCTTCTGTGAAACCCGACGCTCTTCAATACGTTCCACCACTTTCTCTTCATCCTTCCAAAATTTTTGGGCCCACTCCTTCCCAGCCTGGGAAGGGGCACAATCATATTTTTGCAGCAGTTTATCCATGGCAATCCTGCCGACTACGCCAAATTCTGTTGCGTGAAACGGGGCCAAGCGGTTTTGGCAGAAGATAAACCCCCTTGCGTTCTAACACTCCTCACCGAGGTGGGAGGCCAGGTGCGGCTGGGTTTCAATTCTGAGTGATGCCCAATTCAGCACTATCAGGCCAATCGCGTTTACTATGTGTTAAACTATTACGATTTGGAGACACTAATAGTGGGCTGCACCTTCAGTCTAGTCGTGCTCCTGAACCAGCACGGCCTCTCTCAAGTTTTGGTCGCGTTCAGTGAGAAAGCGAAACGACTAGCTACTGAAACAGTGCAGTTTATTTAAACAACAGATATACAGGTTCTTTAGGATTGCCGGTGATAAATACACTGTCTGCAAAGCACGTGCAAATAAAGACATTGTTAAATAGACAAACGCGCGACAAAATTATAAACGATACAGCCTGGCTATAAATGTAGGGTAGAGATTCTCTAGAGAAATTTCTAGAGTCCCCGAGAAAGCACTCGGTGTAATCAAAGTCTTACCCAAAGGCGTCCTTATGAGGGGGAAGAAAGGCTCAGCCCGTCGACTGATCCCAGAAAACAGCGGTGGGATTCTTCGCGATGGTGTCTTCCCAGACATTCCCCCTCTCGGGCTATTTTTATATTATTTTTTTAACTTCAAAGTGGAGTTTGAGTGACTTTAGTCATATGTACTTTTATTATGATTAATGTACTCAAGGAGGAGTGTTCACACCTCGGGGGCGGATAGCCTCCGGGATGGAGGTGTGTTTTGGTACATTGTGGTGAGCAAAGTTCGCACAAAAGGACAGCATTTCATCAACATTTGACGAAATGTTGGCTCGGGTGGCGTGTAAGCCGCTTATCAGTTCCGTAGTACCATCTCGTCCCCATATCTGCTATTCGTCACAAGGGAAGGCCACGGAACAAGCGCGTTCCGTTCCATCCCTCGTGTAGTTTCGCAAACAACCTTGTACAGGGAATCACAGCTGTTGCATTCTTCGTGTGCCAGCTGCGGCTGTATTCTACCTCAGAAGCCTCTTGATTTTATGACTTTCCTTAATGTGTGAACAATGCTGTATTTTTGTATTCTTGGCCAATTTAGTAATTATTCCACAAGAACACACATTGGTTGCCGATTTATCAACGGGTCTAATCACCACAGGCCAACTGTAATTAAAACCATCTATGTAGACTCTACCAAAGCGGACAAATACAACACTGATTGTTACAAAATTATGGCGCCAAATTCAGATTGCTGGCACAATTTCACTTTCATCAAACCTACAGTAGTGTACTGTATTTGGGGCTACAAGGGCACAGAATTGTTATTTGAATTTATGATTGACTCAAATACACCTGAACTTGCTGAAATGAATCCAGAACCTACACCCCACAAACTCTCAAAGGCTCTCTCTTCTAAGAGAAAAAAAAAAAACACCTCTCTCTTTTCTAAGCCCTCCATTAGACTAACTCCTTACATTTTCAACATTGGCCCTTACGTTATTAAACACACACAGGTCAACAACAGGTACTGTTTAATCCCACATATTCCCTCAAACGAGCAGAATTGTCAATGCAGATTAAAATCTCTGCGATCAAACCCACCTGCTTACCATTCCTGAGTACATCTTATGCAGAATGGTCAGCATGGTTACGCAAACGAACTCTTGCCACTTCACACGGACGGAAGAGGGATGCGACTGGTATCTTAGGAACAGGCCTGGGAGTCTTGAATAGTATAGATGCTGAGATACTTGCCAACAAACTAGTCACAACCGCTACTGATCTGGACAAATTAAGACGTCCCCTACAGTCCTCTCTATTAGCATTGGGAAACCACCAACGGCTTTTATCGAATATATTGCCTCAATGGGAAGAAACGGGTGAAAAAGACCATCAGCTGATCACAGATGCACTTGGTACAACTCAAACCAATGTTTCCTTGGCTCTTAGTTGTATCCAAGCCCAATTGTGGATGCAATCTATGACAGCCGCAATCATAAGGGAAGGTGAAGAAGGCACCTTGCCCACCGAAATTCGAAAAGTAATATGGGATAACGCAATTGAATTTGAGAAAAAATTTCAGTCCAGGTGGTATCTGGTTAATTTCACCTACGATCCCACTGAGAGCAAAGCCACAGCTTTTGTCTTAACGATACGCAATGCCTCCGTATACACCACATACCCAATCATCGCACTGGGGTTGAATCACCAAGGAGCTCTACTCTATCCAACACAGCACAGAGGTTGGGCACGACAAAATGAGACTAAATGGCAAACTGCTGATGTTGACGCATGCGTTTCACGAGACCAACAAGGATTCATTTGTGAGAGTAATACTCTCAAAGCACAAGACCTTTGTCTTGACACCAACCAGAATGCTTGTCACTTTGAGACACATCCCGATGAAACCCCAGAGACTGTGCTTGACTATATTGGGAAAGGGTGCGTTAGCATGAGGTCTCCCTGTAGTCTTGTATTCAGAGATGACATAGTAATCACTCAAATCTTTGTGTTTGAACTTTACTAACACAAAGTTACGGGATGCGACTTCAATTATTAAGCTCCTGTTACGTCTTTTCAATTGCTACAACCTAATTATACGTTGATTCGAGATTGTTGCCTGCCCCTATCGGAATGAATCTCTCCCTGGTGAAGAAGCTGCTAAAACACAATGAATTGAAGCGACTCTTGAAAGAGGCCCAAGAAAATAGACAGACAACTTTGATTACCGTCCATCATCAGGTTGAAGAAATACACCAAGCGTTGGAAAGAGTGAAGAGAGGCGAAGGACATAGATGGGGAGATCCTCTTTTTGGATGGTCACCGACAGTTACAGGACTTTATAACAAGATGCTTCACTCTGTTGTTGTTTTACTAATACTCACTGTATTGTGCTTTGCTTAGACAATTGTTTTGCATGTTAGACTTTGGATTATGATGAAAAGTTTAAATCGCTTGATCACTCCGCGAGAAGGATTTCCACTTGATATCCCTCACCACAAGAACACATGTGATCTTTCTTATCAGTGTTGAGTACGTCGACCTTGACTGACTGTAGACAAAGTTTTCCCTGCTGGCTCTTTGGGCGGGGGACCCATCTCCAGCCGTATGGCCATTTTTGTGCCTGGCGCGGCGCCAAGTGGGAAAGGGTGGCTTTGAGGCTGAAGGCAGCAGGAAAGCCTGCAGCCCCCAGGTCTGTGGGGCTATGCAAGCGGTTCCCAAAGAGCTTTAGAAGAAGGCATAGTTTTCCCTGCTGGCTCTTTGGACGGGGGACCCATTTCCAGCCGTATGGCCATTTTTCTGCCTGGCGCGGTGCGTAGTGGTAAAGGGTGGTTTTGACGCTGAAGGCAGCAGGAAAGCCCGCAGCCCCCAGGTCTGTGCGGCTACGCAAGCGGTTTCCAAAGAGCTTTAGAACAAGGCATAGTTTTCCCTGCTGGCTCTTTGGGCGGGGGACCCATCTCCAGTCGTATGGC
This sequence comes from Rissa tridactyla, assembly GCF_028500815.1. Taxonomy (NCBI): domain Eukaryota; kingdom Metazoa; phylum Chordata; class Aves; order Charadriiformes; family Laridae; genus Rissa; species Rissa tridactyla. The sequence goes on along the minus strand of NW_026529800.1, from coordinate 757,885 downwards.
TATTTTTGTGCCTGATGCGGCGCCAAGTGGGAAAGGGTGTTGTCGAGGCTGAAGGCAGCAGGAAAGCCCGCAGCCCCCAGGTCTGTGGGGCTACGCAAGCGGTTCCCAAAGAGCTTTAGAACAAGGCATAGTTTTACCTGCTGGCTCTTTTGGCAGGGGACCCATCTCCAGCCGTATGGCCATTTTTGTGCCTGGCGCGGCGCCACGTGGGAAAGGGTGATTTTGAGGCTGAAGGCGTCACAAAAGCCTGCCGTCCGAGGGTTTCTTAATGACTTTTCTTAATGATGTCTCCACAGTGTGAAGTTTTGCAGGATTTGAAAAAGTAATAGACACAGTGAAATTGAGTCTATTGGAAACTTCCATACTTTTCCCTCCCTCTAAAATCTCTGGTGTCCTGTAGTATCCACTGCCTGCAACTGCTGTTGCAGGAGCAGACAGATTGGTATCAAATTTAGAAAAAAAGGGACATCATTAAGAGGATTCACTCGCCTTATTTTTCACCGGTGTGGCCAGTAAAGAAACCAAAAAGGCAATGGCGTTTCACAGTAGATTACGGAAAATTAAACGCCAACACTGCACCTCTGACCGCTGCTGTTCCGAATATCGCGGAAATTGTGACAATGATAAAAGGAGCTGCCCATCCTTGCAGGGTTGCCTTAGATTTTAAAGACATATTTTTTTATGATTCTCCTCCTTGAGCAGGACAAAGCGCAGTTTGCATTCACATGGAAAGGAGTGCAATATACCTTTAACCGCTTTCCACAAGGATACAAACATTCCCCCACTATTGCCCATAATGCTTTGGCTAAAGTGCTATCAGAGATTCCTGTTTCACAGGGATGTACAGTATACCAATATATTATTGATGACATCTTAATAGGGGAGAGAACCAAGAAAGTGTACAAGACATGATGGAAAACATCCGAAAAACATTATCAGATTTGGGATTGGAAATTCCCGACTCAAAGTGTCAGGGACCCGCACAGGAAGTTAAATTCCTGGGGGTCTGGTGGATTAAGGGAGCTGCTTCTGTCCCTCAGGATACCCTGAAAAAATAGAACATGGACAGAATCCTTCCAGCACGAAGGAGTTACAGCAAGTCCTGGGAACTTTAAGTTATTAGCGTAAACACATCCCTGGCTTTTCCATCATTGCTCGCCCCCTTTATTGTTTGCTCAAAAAAGGTAAATCCTGGGAGTCGACTGAACAACACACTAATGCACTAGAATTGCTAATAAAAGAGCTAAGGTTATTCCAACAACTTGGCCCCATACATCCAACTGACCCTGTCCATGTAGAATGGGGGCTCAGTGAACATGGTTCCCATTGTAATTTATGCCAGAAGGGACCAGCAGGACCGGAGAGACCATTAGAATTTAACTCTCACGCCTTTAATGATACTGAGAGCAGCTATTCAGACCTGGAGAAGGGTTTACTGTCCCTGGTGCGAGCATTGCAACGAGCAGAGCAGATAAGGAGACAACAGAGCGTGATTGTTCGGGGCCCTTTTCGCCTCCCAGATGTGGTCCTTAAAGGGACACCACCGCCAGCTGGCATTGCCCAGAAACCCACAGTTCGAAAGTGGTATGCTTATTTAGAAGGCATTAATGATATCATGCCAGTCTCTGAAGGTAGTATCAAAGTATCCATGCTCCAGAAGGATAGAGATGGTGCCCTATTGTTCCAATCCCCACCAAACAGACCATCTCCAATCCAAGAAGCACCTCCTCTGAAAGCAGGCAGTGATCTTACAGGAGTGTGGTTTACTGGTGTGTCATCTCACCGTGAGAACAGCAAGTGGAAATACAAGGCCGTAGCACTGGAAGTAGCAACGGGGGAAAGAGCAATTGAAACAGGAGAAGGTAGGGCACAAGTAGGGGAACTCAGAGCCGTCCTACTAGCTGCACAACATGGAGCTACTTACATTTACACTGACTCATATGCTGTTTTTAAAGGAGCCACTGAATGGCTAGGACACTGGGCAGCCAATGATTGGCAGGTGAATAGAGTCCCAATCTGGGAGACAGACAGTTGGAAGCAACTGTTGGAAATAGGAGGACAGAGACCATTGCACATTGCTTGGGTAAAAGGCCACGATCGTTCAAACTCGATCACTGCTCAGTTCAACCAACAGGTAGATAGCCTCACGCGGCTACAACAAATTGACACTGTAGATGATGGTCGGGAATGGTTACATATTAAGCCTGGCCATACAGGCCGTGCTGATCTGTATCAGGAAGGTCTAGCCCGGGGGTGGCCTGTGTCGGTTAAGCTGTGCGAACAAGTAGTAACTGCCTGGTCACAATGTCGCCTACGACTCAGCAAAGATCATCCGAGTAAGGCGCCTCCCTTACACATGCGGGACAAGAAAATGTTGTGGCATTCATGGCAGATTGATTATATTGGGCCCTTGAGATCATCAGGTGGGAAAAGATATGTCCTAGTCGGAGTGGAGATTATCTCCAGCCTCAGTATGGCCACTGGCTTCAAATCAGCTGCTGGGGACAACACAGTGAAAGGCCTAAAAGGGTGGCTCAGCACACTTCCCCTTCCCGAGGAAATCCAAAGTGATAACGGTTCACACTTTACCGCTACAGTGGTACAAGATTGGGCCAAAGAAGAAGGGATTCGATGGGTATTTCATACTCCCTATTATCCTCAGGCTAATGGCATTGTTGAATGCACCAACGGATTGGTTAAGCGTTTTGCAAAAACTCATAAATCATAAGGGAAGGTGAAGAAGGCACCTTGCCCACCGAAATTCGAAAAGTAATATGGGATAACGCAATTGAGTTTGAGAGAAAATTTCAATCCTGGTGGTATCTGGTTAATTTCACCTACGATCCCACTGAGAGCAAAGCCACAGCTTTTGTCTTAACGATACGCAATGCCTCAGTATCCACCATATACCCAATCATCGCACTGGGGTTGAATCATCAAGGAGCTCTACTCTATCCAACACAGCACAGAGGTTGGGCACGACAAAATGAGACTAAATGGCAAACTGCTGATGTTGACGCATGCGTTTCACGAGACCAACAAGGATTCATTTGTGAGAGTAATACTCTCAAAGCACAAGACCTTTGTCTTGACACCAACCAGAATGCTTGTCACTTTGAGACACATCCCGATGAAACCCCAGAGACTGTGCTTGACTATATTGGGAAAGGGTGCGTTAGCATGAGGTCTCCCTGTAGTCTTGTATTATAGACGAGAAAGGCTTGAGACCATGGCCACTCTGGGTCTCTTTGACTACAAACAACAGGGAATAAAAAGGTGAAACTGAATAGCATCAATTCCATCTGCCAATTCGTCATTTTAGAATTTGGGCCTCCAAATAGCCATACATCATAAAAGTAGTATTATTGCCAGGTTCAATGTCAGGATTCCCTGGAGACATTCAAAGGTAGCGTAGGCCAATCCGTCTGTACAGCTCATCCAAGGTTCCTGTAAGACATAAAGGAAAAAATCTGCTCGGTCTTATTCGACCGACGGGGTTAAAAAGAAGGTGCGGTCCACCGGGTGCTGATCCGGTGTATCTTCCCTGAACAATCCTTGGCTTCCCATGCATAGGGATTTTTGGGAGTAGCTAGCACCATTGGCACCGTCCCATTTTGAGGCATTTTCACTAGCACAGGTAGTCCAGGGTGAAATCTTCCGGGGTATTTTCCCGGTTCATTGGCAGCCTTTGGCGAGATAATATTGGCAGGTACACAGAAAGCTTTCATTTTAGGACAGCCGTCTCCACTCCATTTGTTATTTAGTTGATAGATGGCATCATCCAATCGCAAATGCCAACCAGGTTCATGACTTTTTGCAAAACGCTTAACCAATCTATTGGTGCGTTCAACAATGCCATTAGCCTGGGGATAACAGGGAGTATGAAATACCCATCGAATCCCTTCTTCCTTGGCCCAATCTTGTACCACCGAAGCCGTAAAGTGTGAAACGTTATCACTCTGGATTTCGTCGGGAAGGGGAAGTGTGCTGAACCACCCTGTTAGGCCTTTCACTGTGTTGTCCCTCGTAGCTGGTTTGAAACTGCTGGCCATACTGAGGCTGGAGATAATCTCCACTCCTACCAGGACATATCTTTTCCCACCTGATGATCTCAAGGGCCCAATATAATCAAGCTGCCATGAATGCCACAACGCTTTCTTGTCCCGCATGTGTAAGGGAGGCGCCTTACTCGGATGATCTTTGCTGAGTCGTAGGCGACATTGTGAACAGGCAGTTACTATTTGTTCGCACAGCTTAACTGACACAAGCCACCCACCTTCCCGATACAGGTCAGGACGGCCTGTGCGGCCACGTTTAACATGTAACGATTCAAGTAAGCGTTCCCATTCCCGACCATCATCTACAATGTCAATTTGTTGCAGCCGCGTGAGGCCATCTACCTGTTGGTTGAACTGAGCAGTGATCGAGTTTGAACGATCGTGGCCTTTTACCCAAGCAACGTGCAATGGTCTCTGTCCTCCTATTTCCAACAGTTGCTTCCAATTATCTGTCTCCCAAACTGGGACTCTATTCACCTGCCAATCGTTGGCTGCCCAGTGTCCTAGCCATTCAGTGGCTCCTTTAAGAACAGCATATGACTCAGCGTAAAAGGAGGTGGCTCCATGTTGTGCAGCTAGTAGGACAGCTCTGAGTTCCCCTACCCTCCCCTATTTCAATTGCTCTTTCTCCCGTTGTTACTTCCAGTGCTACGGCCTTATATTTGCACTTATTTTTTTAACGGTGAGATGACGCACCAGTAAACCACACTCCTCTAAGATCACTGCTGTCCCTCAAAGGAGGTGCTTCTTGGATCGGAGATGGTCTGTTTGGTGGGGATTGGAACAATAGGGCACCATCTATATCCTTTGGTATCCTTGTGAAGTAGCCTTGGATACTTTAACACTGCCTTCAGAGACTGGCTTGATTTCATTAATGCCTTCTAAATAAGCATACCACTTTCGAACTGTAGCTCTCTGGGCAATGCCAGCTGGTGGTGGTGTCCCTTTAAGGACCACATCTGGGAGGCGAAAAGGTCCCAGGAAAGATCACACTCTGTTCTCTTCTTATCTGCTCTGCTCGTTGCAACGCTCGCACCAGGGACAGTAAACCCTTCTCCAGGTCTGAATAGCTGCATTCAGTATCATTGAAGGAGTGGGAGCAAAATTCTAATGGTCTCTCCGGTCCTGCTGGTCCCTTCTGCCATAAATTACAACGGGAACCATGTTCACTGAGCCCCCATTCTACATGGACAGGGTCAGTTGGATGTATGGGGCCAAGTTGTTGGAATAACCTTAGCTCCTTTATTAGTAATTGCAGAGCATTAGTGTGTTGTTCAGTCCACACCCAGGATTTACCCTTTTTTGCCAAGCTATGAAGGGGGCGAGCAATGATGGAAAAGCCAGGGATGTGTTTACGCTAATAACTTAAAGTTCCCAGGACCTGCTGTAACTCCTTCGTGCTGGAAGGATTCTGTCCATGTTCTATTTTTTCAGGGTATCCTGAGGGACAGAAGCAGCTCCCTTAATCCACCAGACCCCCAGGAATTTAACTTCCTGTGCGGGTCCCTGACACTTTGAGTCGGGTCTACGTGAGGCACCCACTAACACTTCTGCCCTAGTCATTCGCTGCTCTCCCGGCAACCAGAGGTTAATTTTTGCAGTGGGGCATGTTTTTACCACACCATCAATTCCTGTGAAGTTGACTCTGCGTCGGGTGGGATTTATACCTAGAAGTTGTGCTGTTTCGTTAGTGATTGCAGACATTTGGGCTCCGGTTTCAATAATAAAATTTACCAATATCTTCCGGGGTCCAACAGGAATGACAATAACAGGTTCGGAGTCTTTATGAGAGCGCCATTGGATTGCTAGTACCTGCCCGACAGGGTTGCTCAGTGCCCTCCCCGGGGATAGGAGTGTTGTGGCTGGGACTCTGTCAAATCAATCAAGTTATGTTCCGGTGCAGAAGGCACAGTTTTCTCACGGCTTGGGGATTCTCTGGTTAGACTTTTCTCCCCAGCCGCATTATTCTTTCTAGGTAGAGATTGGACTAGCGTACGGAGATCTCCCGTAGGGTCACCGTGCAAGAATTGTCGGGGCACCCCTAATTGTAGGGCTTTACGCCACAACTCATTCCGGTCCTTATCTGGCTTAAACCTTCCCTCTGATTTAGGGTTTTGAGTGTGAGTTTGGACTTGGCGAACCTTTCGCGGGTGTTCGGAGGATTTCTCACTAGTTTGGCTGGCCCAGCCCATTCGGCGCCCATATTGATCTATTTCCTGTACATTCCAGGTGGGCATGTAGTGACGACGGCCCCGCCCATGAGCACCCCGAGCATCCCGTATACGATCTTGAGTGCGAACAAGGAACGGTTTCAGGCAACCGGGAAGACCACGGATGAGAGGGGCTAATCGATCCGGGTCGATAGGGGCTGACATTGGGGATTTCCGAAATTCCTCTCTGTCATACATGGCTTGCAGACAAGCTGCTTTCCGTACAGCCGCAAACAGATCAGAGTAGCCTGTAGCTCTAATCTCTAACGGCTCCCCCCTCTCTCGCGGATCCATACCCCCTGCCCAAAAGGCTGCTCGAGCGGTTAGGGAATAATTATGATCCCCAGGCATAGTGGTTAAAAACACTCCTGGTCCCCAAGAGTCTCCTGCTTCTTCCTCACTCAGCATAATTCTGCCCCCCCCTTCAGAAGAAACTCGCCACACGTACTCAACAGCTGACTCTTCTGGTCGCCTCGAATATTTCTCCCTTATTTTTGTTAACTCGGTTGGTGTCCATGGAACGGTACGCACAGTGGTGTGAATTTCATCACCATCATCAACTGCAGTTTCAGTTTTAACCAGAGGACGTAAAGGAAAAACTTGGGATTTCAAAGTAAAAGTCCTTTCCTCCTCATCTTCTTCGTCATCCTCACTATTAGACAAAAAAATCTCCGGTCTGGGTTCCGGAATTTGGATAACACATTAACTTACGAATCTGTTGGACCTGGGTCGAGGGCTGCATTTTATCTAAGAGCCCGGTCACCCTTTCAATAACATTTTAAGTTGGCGATTTTCACTCCCAAGTTGAGCATTCCGGTTTCCTAAACATTCATTCTCACTCACAAGCTTATCGACTTGAGTTCTTAATCTTTCTCCTGTCTCCTTTTGCAAGGCTAATGATGACTTCAGCACCTCATTCTCCGATTTCAGGGTTGCATATTCTACAGCTGAAATCAGATTAGGAGCGGGGGTTTCTCTAGCTTCTTGTTGTGCACAAGATAAACAGGCGCCTAACACAGCACAAATCACACCCTTGCCTTTCCCCGCTCTGAGCTTCTGTGAAACCCGACGCTCTTCAATACGTTCCACCACTTTCTCTTCATCCTTCCAAAATTTTTGGGCCCACTCCTTCCCAGCCTGGGAAGGGGCACAATCATATTTTTGCAGCAGTTTATCCATGGCAATCCTGCCGACTACGCCAAATTCTGTTGCGTGAAACGGGGCCAAGCGGTTTTGGCAGAAGATAAACCCCCTTGCGTTCTAACACTCCTCACCGAGGTGGGAGGCCAGGTGCGGCTGGGTTTCAATTCTGAGTGATGCCCAATTCAGCACTATCAGGCCAATCGCGTTTACTATGTGTTAAACTATTACGATTTGGAGACACTAATAGTGGGCTGCACCTTCAGTCTAGTCGTGCTCCTGAACCAGCACGGCCTCTCTCAAGTTTTGGTCGCGTTCAGTGAGAAAGCGAAACGACTAGCTACTGAAACAGTGCAGTTTATTTAAACAACAGATATACAGGTTCTTTAGGATTGCCGGTGATAAATACACTGTCTGCAAAGCACGTGCAAATAAAGACATTGTTAAATAGACAAACGCGCGACAAAATTATAAACGATACAGCCTGGCTATAAATGTAGGGTAGAGATTCTCTAGAGAAATTTCTAGAGTCCCCGAGAAAGCACTCGGTGTAATCAAAGTCTTACCCAAAGGCGTCCTTATGAGGGGGAAGAAAGGCTCAGCCCGTCGACTGATCCCAGAAAACAGCGGTGGGATTCTTCGCGATGGTGTCTTCCCAGACATTCCCCCTCTCGGGCTATTTTTATATTATTTTTTTAACTTCAAAGTGGAGTTTGAGTGACTTTAGTCATATGTACTTTTATTATGATTAATGTACTCAAGGAGGAGTGTTCACACCTCGGGGGCGGATAGCCTCCGGGATGGAGGTGTGTTTTGGTACATTGTGGTGAGCAAAGTTCGCACAAAAGGACAGCATTTCATCAACATTTGACGAAATGTTGGCTCGGGTGGCGTGTAAGCCGCTTATCAGTTCCGTAGTACCATCTCGTCCCCATATCTGCTATTCGTCACAAGGGAAGGCCACGGAACAAGCGCGTTCCGTTCCATCCCTCGTGTAGTTTCGCAAACAACCTTGTACAGGGAATCACAGCTGTTGCATTCTTCGTGTGCCAGCTGCGGCTGTATTCTACCTCAGAAGCCTCTTGATTTTATGACTTTCCTTAATGTGTGAACAATGCTGTATTTTTGTATTCTTGGCCAATTTAGTAATTATTCCACAAGAACACACATTGGTTGCCGATTTATCAACGGGTCTAATCACCACAGGCCAACTGTAATTAAAACCATCTATGTAGACTCTACCAAAGCGGACAAATACAACACTGATTGTTACAAAATTATGGCGCCAAATTCAGATTGCTGGCACAATTTCACTTTCATCAAACCTACAGTAGTGTACTGTATTTGGGGCTACAAGGGCACAGAATTGTTATTTGAATTTATGATTGACTCAAATACACCTGAACTTGCTGAAATGAATCCAGAACCTACACCCCACAAACTCTCAAAGGCTCTCTCTTCTAAGAGAAAAAAAAAAAACACCTCTCTCTTTTCTAAGCCCTCCATTAGACTAACTCCTTACATTTTCAACATTGGCCCTTACGTTATTAAACACACACAGGTCAACAACAGGTACTGTTTAATCCCACATATTCCCTCAAACGAGCAGAATTGTCAATGCAGATTAAAATCTCTGCGATCAAACCCACCTGCTCACCATTCCTGAGTACATCTTATGCAGAATGGTCAGCATGGTTACGCAAACGAACTCTTGCCACTTCACACGGACGGAAGAGGGATGCGACTGGTATCTTAGGAACAGGCCTGGGAGTCTTGAATAGTATAGATGCTGAGATACTTGCCAACAAACTAGTCACAACCGCTACTGATCTGGACAAATTAAGACGTCCCCTACAGTCCTCTCTATTAGCATTGGGAAACCACCAACGGCTTTTATCGAATATATTGCCTCAATGGGAAGAAACGGGTGAAAAAGACCATCAGCTGATCACAGATGCACTTGGTACAACTCAAACCAATGTTTCCTTGGCTCTTAGTTGTATCCAAGCCCAATTGTGGATGCAATCTATGACAGCCGCAATCATAAGGGAAGGTGAAGAAGGCACCTTGCCCACCGAAATTCGAAAAGTAATATGGGATAACGCAATTGAATTTGAGAAAAAATTTCAGTCCAGGTGGTATCTGGTTAATTTCACCTACGATCCCACTGAGAGCAAAGCCACAGCTTTTGTCTTAACGATACGCAATGCCTCCGTATACACCACATACCCAATCATCGCACTGGGGTTGAATCACCAAGGAGCTCTACTCTATCCAACACAGCACAGAGGTTGGGCACGACAAAATGAGACTAAATGGCAAACTGCTGATGTTGACGCATGCGTTTCACGAGACCAACAAGGATTCATTTGTGAGAGTAATACTCTCAAAGCACAAGACCTTTGTCTTGACACCAACCAGAATGCTTGTCACTTTGAGACACATCCCGATGAAACCCCAGAGACTGTGCTTGACTATATTGGGAAAGGGTGCGTTAGCATGAGGTCTCCCTGTAGTCTTGTATTCAGAGATGACATAGTAATCACTCAAATCTTTGTGTTTGAACTTTACTAACACAAAGTTACGGGATGCGACTTCAATTATTAAGCTCCTGTTACGTCTTTTCAATTGCTACAACCTAATTATACGTTGATTCGAGATTGTTGCCTGCCCCTATCGGAATGAATCTCTCCCTGGTGAAGAAGCTGCTAAAACACAATGAATTGAAGCGACTCTTGAAAGAGGCCCAAGAAAATAGACAGACAACTTTGATTACCGTCCATCATCAGGTTGAAGAAATACACCAAGCGTTGGAAAGAGTGAAGAGAGGCGAAGGACATAGATGGGGAGATCCTCTTTTTGGATGGTCACCGACAGTTACAGGACTTTATAACAAGATGCTTCACTCTGTTGTTGTTTTACTAATACTCACTGTATTGTGCTTTGCTTAGACAATTGTTTTGCATGTTAGACTTTGGATTATGATGAAAAGTTTAAATCGCTTGATCACTCCGCGAGAAGGATTTCCACTTGATATCCCTCACCACAAGAACACATGTGATCTTTCTTATCAGTGTTGAGTACGTCGACCTTGACTGACTGTAGACAAAGTTTTCCCTGCTGGCTCTTTGGGCGGGGGACCCATCTCCAGCCGTATGGCCATTTTTGTGCCTGGCGTGGCGCCAAGTGGGAAAGGGTGGTGTCGAGGCTGAAGGCAGCAGGAAAGCCCACAGCCCCCAGGTCTGTGGGGCTACGCAAGCGGTTCCCAAAGAGCTTTAGAACAAGGCATAGTTTTCCCTGCTGGCTCCTTCAGCGGGGAACCCATCTCCAGCCGTATGGCCATTTTTGTGCCTGGCGCGGCGCCAAGTGGGAAAGGGTGGTGTCGAGGCTGAAGGCAGCAGGAAAGCCCGCAGCCCCCAGGTCTGTGGGGCTACGCAAGCGGTTCCCAAAGAGCTTTAGAACAAGGCATAGTTTTCCCTGCTGGCTCTTTGGGCGGGGGACCCATCTCCAGCCGTATGGCCATTTTTGTGCCTGGCGCGGCGCCAAGTGGGAAAGGGTGGTGTCGAGTCTGAAGGCAGCAGGAAATCCCGCAGCCCCCAGGTCTGTGGGGCTACGCAAGCGGTTCCCAAAGAGCTTTAGAACAAGGCATAGTTTTCCCTGCTGGCTCTTTGGGCATGGGACCCATCTCCAGCCGTATGGCCATTTTTGTGACTGACGCGGTGCCAAGTGGGAAAGTGTGCTGTCGAGGCTGAAGGCAGCAAGAAAGCCTGCAGCCCCCAGGTCTGTGGGGCTACGCAAGCAGTTCCCAAAGAGCTTTAGAACAAGGCATAGTTTACCCTGCTGGCTCTTTGGGCATGGGACCCATCTCCAGCCGTATAGCTATTTTTGTGCCTGGCACGGCGCCAAGTGGGAAAGGGTGTTGTCGAGGCTGAAGGCAGCAGGAAAGCCCGCAGCCCCCAGGTCTGTGGGGCTACGCAAGCGGTTCCCAAAGAGCTTTAGAACAAGGCATAGTTTTCCCTGCTGGCTCTTTGGGCATGGGACCCATCTCCAGCCATAGGCCATTTTTGTGCCTGGCGCGGCGCCAAGTGGGAAAGGGTGGTGTCGAGGCTGAAGGCAGCAGGAGAGCCTGCAGCCCCCAGGTCTGTGGGGCTATCCAAGCGGTTCCCAAAGAGCTTTAGAACAAGGCATAGTTTTCCCTGCTGGCTCTTTGGGTGGGGGACCCATCTCCAGCCGTATGGCCATTTTTGAGCCTGGCGCGGCGCCAAGTGGGAAAGGGTGGTGTCGAGGCTGAAGGCAGCAGGAAAGCCCGCACCCCCAGGTCTGTGGGGCTACGCAAGCGGTTCTGAAAGAGCTTTAGAACAAGGCATAGTTTTCCCTGCAGGCTCCTTGGGCGGGGGACCCATCTCCAGCCATAGGCCATTTTTGTGACTGACGCGGTGCCAAGTGGGAAAGTGTGCTGTCGAGGCTGAAGGCAGCAAGAAAGCCTGCAGCCCCCAGGTCTGGGGGCTACGCAAGCGGTTCTGAAAGAGCTTTAGAACAAGGCATAGTTTTCCCTGCTGGCTCTTTGGGCATGGGACCCATCTCCAGCCGTATAGCTATTTTTGTGCCTGGCGCGGCGCCAAGTGGGAAAGGGTGTTGTCGAGGCTGAAGGCAGCAGGAAAGCCCGCAGCCCCCAGGTCTGTGGGGCTACGCAAGCGGTTCCCAAAGAGCTTTAGAACAAGGCATAGTTTTCCCTGCTGGCTCTTTGGGCGGGGCACCAATCTCCAGCCATAGGCCATTTTTGTGCCTGGCGCGGCGCCAAGTGGGAAAGGGTGGTGTCGAGGCTGAAGGCAGCAGGAGAGCCTGCAGCCCCCAGGTCTGTGGGGCTATCCAAGCGGTTCACAAAGAGCTTTAGAACAAGGCATAGTTTTCCCTGCTGACTCTTTGGGTGGGGGACCCATCTCCAGCCGTATGGCCATTTTTGAGCCTGGCGCGGCGCCAAGTGGGAAAGGGTGGCTTTGAGGCTGAAGGCAGCAGGAAAGCCCGCAGCCCCCAGGTCTGTGGGGCTACGCAAGCGGTTCCCAAAGAGCTTTAGAACAAGGCATAGTTTTCCCTGCTGGCTCCTTGGGCAGGGGACCCATCTCCAGCCGTATGGCCATTTTTGTGACTGACGCGGTGCCAAGTGGGAAAGTGTGCTGTCGAGGCTGAAGGCAGCAAGAAAGCCTGCAGCCCCCAGGTCTGGGGGCTACGCAAGCGGTTCTGAAAGAGCTTTAGAACAAGGCATAGTTTTCCCTGCTGGCTCTTTGGGCATGGGACCCATCTCCAGCCGTATAGCTATTTTTGTGCCTGGCGCGGCGCCAAGTGGGAAAGGGTGTTGTCGAGGCTGAAGGCAGCAGGAAAGCCCGCAGCCCCCAGGTCTGTGGGGCTACGCAAGCGGTTCCCAAAGAGCTTTAGAACAAGGCATAGTTTTCCCTGCTGGCTCTTTGGGCATGGGACCCATCTCCATCCATAGGCCATTTTTGTGACTGACGCGGTGCCAAAAGGGAAAGTTTGCTGTCGAGGCTGAAGGCAGCAAGAAAGCCTGCAGCCCCCAGGTCTGTGGGGCCAAGCAAGCGGTTCCCAAAGAGCTTTAGAACAAGGCATAGTTTTCCCTGCTGGATCCTTGGGCAGGGGACCCATCTCCAGCCGTATGGCCATTTGTGTGCGTGCGAGGCACCTAGTGGGAAAGGGTGTTGTCTAGGCTGAAGGCAGCAGGAAAGCCCACAGGCCCAAGATCTGTTGGGCTACGCAAGTGGTTCCCAAAGAGATTTAGAACAAGGCATAGTTTTCCCTGCTGGCTCTTTGGGCGGGGGACCCATCTCCAGCCGTATGGCCATTTTTGTGCCTGGCGCGGCGCCAAGTGGGAAAGGGTGGTGTCGAGGCTGAAGGCAGCAGGAAAGCCCGCAGCCCCCAGGTCTGTGGGGCTACGCAAGCGGTTCCCAAAGAGCTTTAGAACAAGGCATAGTTTTCCCTGCTGGCTTTTTGGGCATGGGACCCATCTCCACCCATAGGCCATTTTTGTGCCTGATAGGGCGCCAAGTGGGAAAGGGTGGCTTTGAGGCTGAAGACAGCAGGAAAGCCTGCAGCCCCCAGGTCTGTGGGGCTACGCAAGCGGTTCCCAAAGACCTTTAGAACAAGGCATAATTTTCCCTGCTGGCTCTTTGGGCGGGGGACCCATCTCCAGCCGTATGGCTATTTTTGTGCCTGAAGCGGTGCGTAGTGGCATAGGGTGGTTTTGAGGCTGAAGGCAGCAGGAAAGCCTGCAGCCCCCACGTCTGTGGGGCCAAGCAAGCGGTTCCCAAAGAGCTTTAGAACAAGGCATAGTTTTCCCTGCTGGCTCTTTGGGCGGGGGACCCATCTCCAGACGTATGGCCATTTTTGTGCCTGGCGCGGTGCGTAGTGGGAAAGGGTGGTGTCGAGGCTGAAGGCAGCAGCAAAGCCTGCAGCCCCCAGGTCTGTGGGGCCAAGCAAGCGGTTCCCAAAGAGCTTTAGAACGAGGCATAGTTTTCCCTGCTGGCTCTTTGGGCATGGGACCCATCTCCAGCCGTATGGCCATTTTTGTCCCTGGCCCGGCGCCAAGTGGGAAAGGGTGGCTTTGAGGCTGAAGGCAGCAGGAAAGCCCGCAGCCCCCAGGTCTGTGGGGCTACGCAAGCGGTTCCCAAAGAGCTTTAGAACAAGGCATAGTTTTCCCTGCTCGCTCTTTGGGAGGGGGACCCATCTCCAGCCATATGGCCATTTTTGTGCCTGGCGAAGCCCCAAGTGCGAAAGGGTGGCTTTGAGGCTGAAGGCAGCAGGAAAGCCCGCAGCCCCCAGGTCTGTGGGGCTACGCAAGCGGTTCCCAAAGAGCTTTAGAACAAGGCATAGTTTTCCCTGCTGGCTCTTTGGGCGGGGGACCCATCTCCAGCCGTATGGCCATTTTTGTGCCTGATAGGGCGCCAAGTGGGAAAGGGTGGTGTCGAGGCTGAAGGCAGCAGGAAAGCCCGCAGCCCCCAGGTCTGTGCGGCTACGCAAGCGGTTCCCAAAGAGCTTTAGAACAAGGCATAATTTTCCCTGCTGGCTCTCTGGGCGGGGGACCCATCTCCAGCCGTACGGCCATTTTTGTGCCTGGCGCGGCGCCAAGAGGGAAAGGGTGGTGTCGAGGCTAAAGGCAGCAGGAAAGCCCGCAGCCCCCAGGTCTGTGGAGCTACGCAAGCAGTTCCCAAAGAGCTTTAGAACAAGGCATAGTTTTCCCTGCTGGCTCTTTGGGCGGGGGACCCATCTCCAGCCGTATGGCCATTTTTGTGCCTGGCGCGGTGCCAAGTGTGAAAGGGTGGCTTTGAGGCTGAAGGCAGCAGGAAAGCCCGCAGCCCCCAGGTCTGTGGGGCTACGCAAGCGGTTCCCAAAGAGCTTTAGAACAAGGCATAGTTTTCCCTGCTGGCTCTTTGGGCATGGGACCCATCTCCACCCATAGGCCATTTTTGTGCCTGATAGGGCGCCAAGTGGGAAAGGGTGGCTTTGAGGCTAAAGACAGCAGGAAAGCCTGCAGCCCCCAGGTCTGTGGGGCTACGCAAGCGGTTCCCAAAGAGCTTTAGAACAAGGCATAGTTTTCCCTGCTGGGTCTTTGGGCATGGGACCCATCTCCAGCCGTATGGCCATTTTTGAGCCTGGAGCAGTGCCAAGTGGGAAAGGGTGGTTTTGAGGGTGAAGGCAGCAGGAAAGCCCGCAGCCCCCAGGTCTGTGGGGCTACGCAAGCGGTTCCCAAAGAGCTTTAGAACAAGGCATAGTTTTCCCTGCTGGCTCTTTGGGCGGGGGACCCATCTCCAGCCGTATGGCCATTTTTGTGCCTGGCGCGGCGCCAAGTGGGAAAGGGTGGTGTCGAGGCTGAAGGCAGCAGGAAAGCCCGCAGCCCCCACGTCTGTGGGGCCAAGCAAGCGGTTCCCAAAGAGCTTTAGAACAAGGCATAGTTTTCCCTGCTGGCTCTTTGGGCCTGGGACCCATCTCCAGCCATAGGCCATTTTTGTGCCTGGCCCGGCGCCCAGTGGGAAAGGGTGGCTTTGAGGCTTGAAGGCAGCAGGAAAGCCCGCAGCCCCCAGGTCTGTGGGGCTACGCAAGCGGTTCCCAAAGAGCTTTAGAACAAGGCATAGTTTTCCCTGCTGGCTCTCTGGGCGGGGGACCCATCTCCAGCCGTATGGCCATTTTTGAGCCTGGCGCGGCGCCAAGTGGGAAAGGGTGGTGTCGAGGCTAAAGGCAGCAGGAAAGCCCGCAGCCCCCAGGTCTGTGGGGCTACGCAAGCGTTTCCCAAAGAGCTTTAGAACAAGGCATAGTTTTCCCTGCTGGCTCTCTGGGCGGGGGACCCATCTCCAGCCGTATGGCCATTTTTGAGCCTGGCGCGGCGCCAGGTGGGAAAGGGTGGCTTTGAGGCTGAAGGCAGGAGCAAAGCCTGCAGCCCCCACGTCTGTGGTGCTACGCAAGCGGTTCCCAAAGAGCTTTAGAAGAAGGCATAGTTTTCCCAGCTGGCTCTTAGGGCATGGGACCCATCTCCAGCCGTATGGCCATTTTTGTGCCTGGCGCGAAGCCAAGTGGGAAAGGGTGCTGTCGAGGCTGAAGGCAGCAGGAAAGCCCGCAGCCCCAAGGTCTGTGGGGCTACGCAAGCGGTTCCCAAAGAGCTTTAGAACAAGGCATAGTTTTCCCTGCTGGCTCTTTGGGCGGGGGACCCATCTCCAGTCGTATGGCTATTTTTATGCCTGGCGCGTTGCGTAGTGGGAAAGGGTGGTTTTGAGGCTGAAGGCAGCAGGAAAGCCTGCAGCCCCCAGGTCTGTGGGGCTACACAAGCGGTTCCCAAAGAGCTTTAGAACAAGGCATAGTTTTCCCTGCTGGCTCTTTGGGCGGGGGACCCATCTCCAGCCGTATGGCAATTTTTGTGCCTGGCCCGGCGCAAAGTGGGAAAGGGTGGCTTTGAGGCTGAAGGCAGCAGGAAAGCCCGCAGCCCCCAGGTCTGTGCGGCTACGCAAGCGGTTCCCAAAGAGCTTTAGAACAAGGCATAGTTTTCCCTGCTGGCTCTTTGGGCGGGGGACCCATCTCCAGCCGTACGGCCATTTTTGTGCCTGGCGCGGCGCCAAGAGGGAAAGGGTGGTGTCGAGGCTAAAGGCAGCAGGAAAGCCCGCAGCCCCCAGGTCTGTGGGGCTACGCAAGCGGTTCCCAAAGAGCTTTAGAACAAGGCATAGTTTTCCCTGCTGGCTCTTTGGGCATGGGACCCATCTCCACCCATAGGCCATTTTTGTGCCTGATAGGGCGCCAAGTGGGAAAGGGTGGCTTTGAGGCTGAAGACAGCAGGAAAGCCTGCAGCCCCCAGGCCTGTGGGGCTACGCAAGCGGTTCCCAAAGACCTTTAGAACAAGGCATAGTTTTCCCTGCTGGCTCTTTGGGTGGGGGACCCATCTCCAGCCATATGGCTATTTTTGTGCCTGACGCGGTGCGTAGTGGCATAGGGTGGTTTTGAGGCTGAAGGCAGCAGGAAAGCCCGCAGCCCCCACGTCTGTGGGGCCAAGCAAGCGGTTCATAAAGAGCTTTAGAACAAGGCATAGTTTTCCCTGCTGGCTCTTTGGGCGGGGGACCCATCTCCAGCCGTATGGCCATTTTTGTGCCTGGCGCGGTGCGTAGTGGGAAAGGGTGGTTTTGAGGCTGAAGGCAGCAGGAAAGCCCGCAGCCCCCAGGTCTGTGGGGCTACGCAAGCGGTTCCCAAAGAGCTTTAGAACAAGGCATAGTTTTCCCTGCTGGCTCTTTGGGCGGGGGACCCATCTCCAGCCGTATGGCCATTTTTGTGCCTGGCGCGGCGCCAAGTGGGTAAGGGTGGTGTCGAGGCTGAAGGCAGCAGCAAAGCCTGCAGCCCCCAGGTCTGTGGGGCCAAGCAAGCGGTTCCCAAAGAGCTTTAGAACAAGGCATAGTTTTCCCTGCTGGGTCTTTGGGCATGGGACCCATCTCCAGCCGTATGGCCATTTTTGTCCCTGGCCCGGCGCCAAGTGGGAAAGGGTGGCTTTGAGGCTGAAGGCAGCAGGGAAGCCCGCAGCCCCCAGGTCTGTGGGGCTACGCAAGCGGTTCCCAAAGAGCTTTAGAACAAGGCATAGTTTTCCCTGCTCGCTCTTTGGGCGGGGGACACATCTCCAGCCATATGGCCATTTTTGAGCCTGGCGAAGCCCCAAGTGCGAAAGGGTGGCTTTGAGGCTGAAGGCAGCAGGAAAGCCCGCAGCCCCCAGGTCTGTGGGGCTACGCAAGCGGTTCCCAAAGAGCTTTAGAACAAGGCATAGTTTTCCCTGCTGGCTCTTTTGGCAGGGGACCCATCTCCAGCCGTATGGCCATTTTTGTGCCTGGCCCGGCGCCAAGTGGGAAAGGGTGGCTTTGAGACTGAAGGCAGCAGGAAAGCCCGCAGCCCCCAGGTCTGTGGGGCTACGCAAGCGGTTCCCAAAGAGCTTTAGAACAAGGCATAGTTTTCCCTGCAGGCTCCTTGGGCGGGGGACCCATCTCCAGCCATAGGCCATTTTTGTGACTGACGCGGTGCCAAGTGGGAAAGTGTGCTGTCGAGGCTGAAGGCAGCAAGAAAGCCTGCAGCCCCCAGGTCTGGGGGCTACGCAAGCGGTTCTGAAAGAGCTTTAGAACAAGGCATAGTTTTCCCTGCTGGCTCTTTGGGCATGGGACCCATCTCCAGCCGTATAGCTATTTTTGTGCCTGGCGCGGCGCCAAGTGGGAAAGGGTGTTGTCGAGGCTGAAGGCAGCAGGAAAGCCCGCAGCCCCCAGGTCTGTGGGGCTACGCAAGCGGTTCCCAAAGAGCTTTAGAACAAGGCATAGTTTTCCCTGCTGGCTCTTTGGGCGGGGCACCAATCTCCAGCCATAGGCCATTTTTGTGCCTGGCGCGGCGCCAAGTGGGAAAGGGTGGTGTCGAGGCTGAAGGCAGCAGGAGAGCCTGCAGCCCCCAGGTCTGTGGGGCTATCCAAGCGGTTCACAAAGAGCTTTAGAACAAGGCATAGTTTTCCCTGCTGACTCTTTGGGTGGGGGACCCATCTCCAGCCGTATGGCCATTTTTGAGCCTGGCGCGGCGCCAAGTGGGAAAGGGTGGCTTTGAGGCTGAAGGCAGCAGGAAAGCCCGCAGCCCCCAGGTCTGTGGGGCTACGCAAGCGGTTCCCAAAGAGCTTTAGAACAAGGCATAGTTTTCCCTGCTGGCTCCTTGGGCAGGGGACCCATCTCCAGCCGTATGGCCATTTTTGTGACTGACGCGGTGCCAAGTGGGAAAGTGTGCTGTCGAGGCTGAAGGCAGCAAGAAAGCCTGCAGCCCCCAGGTCTGGGGGCTACGCAAGCGGTTCTGAAAGAGCTTTAGAACAAGGCATAGTTTTCCCTGCTGGCTCTTTGGGCATGGGACCCATCTCCAGCCGTATAGCTATTTTTGTGCCTGGCGCGGCGCCAAGTGGGAAAGGGTGTTGTCGAGGCTGAAGGCAGCAGGAAAGCCCGCAGCCCCCAGGTCTGTGGGGCTACGCAAGCGGTTCCCAAAGAGCTTTAGAACAAGGCATAGTTTTCCCTGCTGGCTCTTTGGGCATGGGACCCATCTCCATCCATAGGCCATTTTTGTGACTGACGCGGTGCCAAAAGGGAAAGTTTGCTGTCGAGGCTGAAGGCAGCAAGAAAGCCTGCAGCCCCCAGGTCTGTGGGGCCAAGCAAGCGGTTCCCAAAGAGCTTTAGAACAAGGCATAGTTTTCCCTGCTGGATCCTTGGGCAGGGGACCCATCTCCAGCCGTATGGCCATTTGTGTGCGTGCGAGGCACCTAGTGGGAAAGGGTGTTGTCTAGGCTGAAGGCAGCAGGAAAGCCCACAGGCCCAAGATCTGTTGGGCTACGCAAGTGGTTCCCAAAGAGATTTAGAACAAGGCATAGTTTTCCCTGCTGGCTCTTTGGGCGGGGGACCCATCTCCAGCCGTATGGCCATTTTTGTGCCTGGCGCGGCGCCAAGTGGGAAAGGGTGGTGTCGAGGCTGAAGGCAGCAGGAAAGCCCGCAGCCCCCAGGTCTGTGGGGCTACGCAAGCGGTTCCCAAAGAGCTTTAGAACAAGGCATAGTTTTCCCTGCTGGCTTTTTGGGCATGGGACCCATCTCCACCCATAGGCCATTTTTGTGCCTGATAGGGCGCCAAGTGGGAAAGGGTGGCTTTGAGGCTGAAGACAGCAGGAAAGCCTGCAGCCCCCAGGTCTGTGGGGCTACGCAAGCGGTTCCCAAAGACCTTTAGAACAAGGCATAATTTTCCCTGCTGGCTCTTTGGGCGGGGGACCCATCTCCAGCCGTATGGCTATTTTTGTGCCTGAAGCGGTGCGTAGTGGCATAGGGTGGTTTTGAGGCTGAAGGCAGCAGGAAAGCCTGCAGCCCCCACGTCTGTGGGGCCAAGCAAGCGGTTCCCAAAGAGCTTTAGAACAAGGCATAGTTTTCCCTGCTGGCTCTTTGGGCGGGGGACCCATCTCCAGCCGTATGGCCATTTTTGTGCCTGGCGCGGTGCGTAGTGGGAAAGGGTGGTGTCGAGGCTGAAGGCAGCAGCAAAGCCTGCAGCCCCCAGGTCTGTGGGGCCAAGCAAGCGGTTCCCAAAGAGCTTTAGAACGAGGCATAGTTTTCCCTGCTGGCTCTTTGGGCATGGGACCCATCTCCAGCCGTATGGCCATTTTTGTCCCTGGCCCGGCGCCAAGTGGGAAAGGGTGGCTTTGAGGCTGAAGGCAGCAGGAAAGCCCGCAGCCCCCAGGTCTGTGGGGCTACGCAAGCGGTTCCCAAAGAGCTTTAGAACAAGGCATAGTTTTCCCTGCTCGCTCTTTGGGAGGGGGACCCATCTCCAGCCATATGGCCATTTTTGTGCCTGGCGAAGCCCCAAGTGCGAAAGGGTGGCTTTGAGGCTGAAGGCAGCAGGAAAGCCCGCAGCCCCCAGGTCTGTGGGGCTACGCAAGCGGTTCCCAAAGAGCTTTAGAACAAGGCATAGTTTTCCCTGCTGGCTCTTTGGGCGGGGGACCCATCTCCAGCCGTATGGCCATTTTTGTGCCTGATAGGGCGCCAAGTGGGAAAGGGTGGTGTCGAGGCTGAAGGCAGCAGGAAAGCCCGCAGCCCCCAGGTCTGTGCGGCTACGCAAGCGGTTCCCAAAGAGCTTTAGAACAAGGCATAATTTTCCCTGCTGGCTCTCTGGGCGGGGGACCCATCTCCAGCCGTACGGCCATTTTTGTGCCTGGCGCGGCGCCAAGAGGGAAAGGGTGGTGTCGAGGCTAAAGGCAGCAGGAAAGCCCGCAGCCCCCAGGTCTGTGGAGCTACGCAAGCAGTTCCCAAAGAGCTTTAGAACAAGGCATAGTTTTCCCTGCTGGCTCTTTGGGCGGGGGACCCATCTCCAGCCGTATGGCCATTTTTGTGCCTGGCGCGGTGCCAAGTGTGAAAGGGTGGCTTTGAGGCTGAAGGCAGCAGGAAAGCCCGCAGCCCCCAGGTCTGTGGGGCTACGCAAGCGGTTCCCAAAGAGCTTTAGAACAAGGCATAGTTTTCCCTGCTGGCTCTTTGGGCATGGGACCCATCTCCACCCATAGGCCATTTTTGTGCCTGATAGGGCGCCAAGTGGGAAAGGGTGGCTTTGAGGCTAAAGACAGCAGGAAAGCCTGCAGCCCCCAGGTCTGTGGGGCTACGCAAGCGGTTCCCAAAGAGCTTTAGAACAAGGCATAGTTTTCCCTGCTGGGTCTTTGGGCATGGGACCCATCTCCAGCCGTATGGCCATTTTTGAGCCTGGAGCAGTGCCAAGTGGGAAAGGGTGGTTTTGAGGGTGAAGGCAGCAGGAAAGCCCGCAGCCCCCAGGTCTGTGGGGCTACGCAAGCGGTTCCCAAAGAGCTTTAGAACAAGGCATAGTTTTCCCTGCTGGCTCTTTGGGCGGGGGACCCATCTCCAGCCGTATGGCCATTTTTGTGCCTGGCGCGGCGCCAAGTGGGAAAGGGTGGTGTCGAGGCTGAAGGCAGCAGGAAAGCCCGCAGCCCCCACGTCTGTGGGGCCAAGCAAGCGGTTCCCAAAGAGCTTTAGAACAAGGCATAGTTTTCCCTGCTGGCTCTTTGGGCCTGGGACCCATCTCCAGCCATAGGCCATTTTTGTGCCTGGCCCGGCGCCCAGTGGGAAAGGGTGGCTTTGAGGCTTGAAGGCAGCAGGAAAGCCCGCAGCCCCCAGGTCTGTGGGGCTACGCAAGCGGTTCCCAAAGAGCTTTAGAACAAGGCATAGTTTTCCCTGCTGGCTCTCTGGGCGGGGGACCCATCTCCAGCCGTATGGCCATTTTTGAGCCTGGCGCGGCGCCAAGTGGGAAAGGGTGGTGTCGAGGCTAAAGGCAGCAGGAAAGCCCGCAGCCCCCAGGTCTGTGGGGCTACGCAAGCGTTTCCCAAAGAGCTTTAGAACAAGGCATAGTTTTCCCTGCTGGCTCTCTGGGCGGGGGACCCATCTCCAGCCGTATGGCCATTTTTGAGCCTGGCGCGGCGCCAGGTGGGAAAGGGTGGCTTTGAGGCTGAAGGCAGGAGCAAAGCCTGCAGCCCCCACGTCTGTGGTGCTACGCAAGCGGTTCCCAAAGAGCTTTAGAAGAAGGCATAGTTTTCCCAGCTGGCTCTTAGGGCATGGGACCCATCTCCAGCCGTATGGCCATTTTTGTGCCTGGCGCGAAGCCAAGTGGGAAAGGGTGCTGTCGAGGCTGAAGGCAGCAGGAAAGCCCGCAGCCCCAAGGTCTGTGGGGCTACGCAAGCGGTTCCCAAAGAGCTTTAGAACAAGGCATAGTTTTCCCTGCTGGCTCTTTGGGCGGGGGACCCATCTCCAGTCGTATGGCTATTTTTATGCCTGGCGCGTTGCGTAGTGGGAAAGGGTGGTTTTGAGGCTGAAGGCAGCAGGAAAGCCTGCAGCCCCCAGGTCTGTGGGGCTACACAAGCGGTTCCCAAAGAGCTTTAGAACAAGGCATAGTTTTCCCTGCTGGCTCTTTGGGCGGGGGACCCATCTCCAGCCGTATGGCAATTTTTGTGCCTGGCCCGGCGCAAAGTGGGAAAGGGTGGCTTTGAGGCTGAAGGCAGCAGGAAAGCCCGCAGCCCCCAGGTCTGTGCGGCTACGCAAGCGGTTCCCAAAGAGCTTTAGAACAAGGCATAGTTTTCCCTGCTGGCTCTTTGGGCGGGGGACCCATCTCCAGCCGTACGGCCATTTTTGTGCCTGGCGCGGCGCCAAGAGGGAAAGGGTGGTGTCGAGGCTAAAGGCAGCAGGAAAGCCCGCAGCCCCCAGGTCTGTGGGGCTACGCAAGCGGTTCCCAAAGAGCTTTAGAACAAGGCATAGTTTTCCCTGCTGGCTCTTTGGGCATGGGACCCATCTCCACCCATAGGCCATTTTTGTGCCTGATAGGGCGCCAAGTGGGAAAGGGTGGCTTTGAGGCTGAAGACAGCAGGAAAGCCTGCAGCCCCCAGGCCTGTGGGGCTACGCAAGCGGTTCCCAAAGACCTTTAGAACAAGGCATAGTTTTCCCTGCTGGCTCTTTGGGTGGGGGACCCATCTCCAGCCATATGGCTATTTTTGTGCCTGACGCGGTGCGTAGTGGCATAGGGTGGTTTTGAGGCTGAAGGCAGCAGGAAAGCCCGCAGCCCCCACGTCTGTGGGGCCAAGCAAGCGGTTCATAAAGAGCTTTAGAACAAGGCATAGTTTTCCCTGCTGGCTCTTTGGGCGGGGGACCCATCTCCAGCCGTATGGCCATTTTTGTGCCTGGCGCGGTGCGTAGTGGGAAAGGGTGGTTTTGAGGCTGAAGGCAGCAGGAAAGCCCGCAGCCCCCAGGTCTGTGGGGCTACGCAAGCGGTTCCCAAAGAGCTTTAGAACAAGGCATAGTTTTCCCTGCTGGCTCTTTGGGCGGGGGACCCATCTCCAGCCGTATGGCCATTTTTGTGCCTGGCGCGGCGCCAAGTGGGTAAGGGTGGTGTCGAGGCTGAAGGCAGCAGCAAAGCCTGCAGCCCCCAGGTCTGTGGGGCCAAGCAAGCGGTTCCCAAAGAGCTTTAGAACAAGGCATAGTTTTCCCTGCTGGGTCTTTGGGCATGGGACCCATCTCCAGCCGTATGGCCATTTTTGTCCCTGGCCCGGCGCCAAGTGGGAAAGGGTGGCTTTGAGGCTGAAGGCAGCAGGGAAGCCCGCAGCCCCCAGGTCTGTGGGGCTACGCAAGCGGTTCCCAAAGAGCTTTAGAACAAGGCATAGTTTTCCCTGCTCGCTCTTTGGGCGGGGGACACATCTCCAGCCATATGGCCATTTTTGAGCCTGGCGAAGCCCCAAGTGCGAAAGGGTGGCTTTGAGGCTGAAGGCAGCAGGAAAGCCCGCAGCCCCCAGGTCTGTGGGGCTACGCAAGCGGTTCCCAAAGAGCTTTAGAACAAGGCATAGTTTTCCCTGCTGGCTCTTTTGGCAGGGGACCCATCTCCAGCCGTATGGCCATTTTTGTGCCTGGCCCGGCGCCAAGTGGGAAAGGGTGGCTTTGAGACTGAAGGCAGCAGGAAAGCCCGCAGCCCCCAGGTCTGTGGGGCTACGCAAGCGGTTCCCAAAGAGCTTTAGAACAAGGCATAGTTTTCCCTGCTGGCTCTCTGGGCGGGGGACCCATCTCCAGCCGTATGGCCATTTTTGAGCCTGGAGCAGTGCCAAGTGGGAAAGGGTGGTGTCGAGGCTGAAGGCAGCAGGAAAGCCCGCAGCCCCCAGGTCTGTGGGGCTACGCAAGCAGTTCCCAAAGAGCTTTAGAACAAGGCATAGTTTTCCCTGCTGGCTCTTTGGGCGGGGGACCCATCTCCAGCCGTATGGCCATTTTTGTGCCTGGCCGGGGGCCAAGTGGGAAAGGGTGGTTTTGAGGCTGAAGGCAGCAGGAAAGCCCGCAGCCCCCAGGTGTGTGGGGCTACGCAAGCGGTTCCCAAAGAGCTTTAGAACAAGGCATAGTTTTCCCTGCTGGCTCTTTGGGCATGGGACCCATCTCCAGCCATAGGCCATTTTTGTGCCTGATGCGGCGCCAAGTGGGAAAGGGTGGCTTTGAGGCTGAAGGCAGCAGGAAAGCCCGCAGCCCCCAGGTCTGTGGGGCTACGCAAGCGGTTCCCAAAGAGCTTTAGAACAAGGCATAGTTTTCCCTGCTGGCTCTTTGGGCGGGGGACCCATCTCCAGCCGTACGGCCATTTTTGTGCCTGGCGCGGCGCCAAGAGGGAAAGGGTGGTGTCGAGGCTAAAGGCAGCAGGAAAGCCCGCAGCCCCCAGGTCTGTGGGGCTACGCAAGCGGTTCCCAAAGAGCTTTAGAACAAGGCATAGTTTTCCCTGCTGGCTCTTTGGGCGGGGGACCCATCTCCAGCCGTATGGCCATTTTTGTGCATGGCGCAGCGCCAAGTGGGAAATGGTGGTATCGAGGCTGAAGGCAGCAGGAAAGCCCGCAGCCCCCAGGTCTGTGGGGCTACGCAAGCGGTTCCCAAAGAGCTTTAGAACAAGGCATAGTTTTCCCTGCTGGCTCTTTGGGCATGGGACCCATCTCCACCCATAGGCCATTTTTGTGCCTGATAGGGCGCCAAGTGGGAAAGGGTGGCTTTGAGGCTGAAGACAGCAGGAAAGCCTGCAGCCCCCAGGTCTGTGGGGCTACGCAAGCGGTTCCCAAAGACCTTTAGAACAAGGCATAGTTTTCCCTGCTGGCTCTTTGGGCGGGGGACCCATCTCCAGCCGTATGGCTATTTTTGTGCCTGAAGCGGTGCGTAGTGGCATAGGGTGGTTTTGAGGCTGAAGGCAGCAGGAAAGCCTGCAGCCCCCACGTCTGTGGGGCCAAGCAAGCGGTTCCCAAAGAGCTTTAGAACAAGGCATAGTTTTCCCTGCTGGCTCTTTGGGCGGGGGACCCATCTCCAGCCGTATGGCCATTTTTGTGCCTGGCGCGGTGCGTAGTGGGAAAGGGTGGTGTCGAGGCTGAAGGCAGCAGCAAAGCCTGCAGCCCCCAGGTCTGTGGGGCCAAGCAAGCGGTTCCCAAAGAGCTTTAGAAGAAGGCATAGTTTTCCCTGCTGGCTCTTTGGGCATGGGACCCATCTCCAGCCGTATGGCCATTTTTGTCCCTGGCCCGGCGCCAAGTGGGAAAGGGTGGCTTTGAGGCTGAAGGCAGCAGGAAAGCCCGCAGCCCCCAGGTCTGTGGGGCTACGCAAGCGGTTCCCAAAGAGCTTTAGAACAAGGCATAGTTTTCCCTGCTCGCTCTTTGGGAGGGGGACCCATCTCCAGCCATATGGCCATTTTTGTGCCTGGCGAAGCCCCAAGTGCGAAAGGGTGGCTTTGAGGCTGAAGGCAGCAGCAAAGCCCGCAGCCCCCAGGTCTGTGGGGCTACGCAAGCGGTTCCCAAAGAGCTTTAGAACAAGGCATAGTTTTCCCTGCTGGCTCTTTGGGCGGGGGACCCATCTCCAGCCGTATGGCCATTTTTGTGCCTGATAGGGCGCCAAGTGGGAAAGGGTGGTTTCGAGGCTGAAGACAGCAGGAAAGCCCGCAGCCCCCACGTCTGTGGGGCCAAGCAAGCGGTTCCCAAAGAGCTTTAGAACAAGGCATAATTTTCCCAGCTGGCTCTTTGGGCGTGGGACCCATCTCCAGACGTATGGCCATTTTTGTGCCTGGCGCGGTGCGTAGTGGGAAAGGGTGGTGTCGAGGCTGAAGGCAGCAGCAAAGCCTGCAGCCCCCAGGTCTGTGGGGCCAAGCAAGCGGTTCCCAAAGAGCTTTAGAACAAGGCATAGTTTTCCCTGCTGGCTCTTTGAGCATGGGACCCATCTCCAGCCGTATGGCCATTTTTGTCCCTGGCCCGGCGCCAAGTGGGAAAGGGTGGCTTTGAGGCTGAAGGCAGCAGGAAAGCCCGCAGCCCCCACGTGTGTGGGGCTACGCAAGCGGTTCCCAAAGAGCTTTAGAACAAGGCATAGTTTTCCCTGCTGGCTCTTTGGGCATGGGACCCATCTCCAGCCATAGGCCATTTTTGTGCTTGATAGGGCGCCAAGTGGGAAAGGGTGGTGTCGAGGCTGAAGGCAGCAGGAAAGCCCGCAGCCCCCAGGTCTGTGCGGCTACGCAAGCGGTTCCCAAAGAGCTTTAGAACAAGGCATAATTTTCCCTGCTGGCTCTCTGGGCGGGGGACCCATCTCCAGCCGTACGGCCATTTTTGTGCCTGGCGCGGCGCCAAGAGGGAAAGGGTGGTGTCGAGGCTAAAGGCAGCAGGAAAGCCCGCAGCCCCCAGGTCTGTGGAGCTACGCAAGCAGTTCCCAAAGAGCTTTAGAACAAGGCATAGTTTTCCCTGCTGGCTCTTTGGGCGGGGGACCCATCTCCAGCCGTATGGCCATTTTTGTGCCTGGCGCGGTGTCAAGTGTGAAAGGGTGGCTTTGAGGCTGAAGGCAGCAGGAAAGCCCGCAGCCCCCAGGTCTGTGGGGCTACGCAAGCGGTTCCCAAAGAGCTTTAGAAGAAGGCATAGTTTTCCCTGCTGGCTCTTTGGGCATGGGACCCATCTCCACCCATAGGCCATTTTTGTGCCTGATAGGGCGCCAAGTGGGAAAGGGTGGCTTTGAGGCTAAAGACAGCAGGAAAGCCTGCAGCCCCCAGGTCTGTGGGGCTACGCAAGCGGTTCCCAAAGAGCTTTAGAACAAGGCATAGTTTTCCCTGCTGGCTCTTTGGGTGGGGGACCCATCTCCAGCCGTATGGCTATTTTTGTGCCTGACGCGGTGCGTAGTGGCATAGGGTGGTTTTGAGGCTGAAGGCAGCAGGAAAGCCCGCAGCCCCCACGTCTGTGGGGCCAAGCAAGCGGTTCATAAAGAGCTTTAGAACAAGGCATAGTTTTCCCTGCTGGCTCTTTGGGCGGGGGACCCATCTCCAGCCGTATGGCCATTTTTGTGCCTGGCGCGGTGCGTAGTGGGAAAGGGTGGTTTTGAGGCTGAAGGCAGCAGGAAAGCCCGCAGCCCCCAGGTCTGTGGGGCTACGCAAGCGGTTCCCAAAGAGCTTTAGAACAAGGCATAGTTTTCCCTGCTGGCTCTTTGGGCGGGGGACCCATCTCCAGCCGTATGGCCATTTTTGTGCCTGGCGCGGCGCCAAGTGGGTAAGGGTGGTGTCGAGGCTGAAGGCAGCAGCAAAGCCCGCAGCCCCCAGGTCTGTGGGGCTACGCAAGCGGTTCCCAAAGAGCTTTAGAACAAGGCATAGTTTTCCCTGCTGGCTCTTTGGGCGGGGGACACATCTCCAGCCATATGGCCATTTTTGTGCCTGGCGAAGCCCCAAGTGCGAAAGGGTGGCTTTGAGGCTGAAGGCAGCAGGAAAGCCCGCAGCCCCCACGTGTGTGGGGCTACGCAAGCGGTTCCCAAAGAGCTTTAGAACAAGGCATAGTTTTCCCTGCTGGCTCTTTGGGCATGGGACCCATCTCCAGCCATAGGCCATTTTTGTGCTTGATAGGGCGCCAAGTGGGAAAGGGTGCTGTCGAGGCTGAAGGCAGCAGGAAAGCCCGCAGCCCCCAGGTCTGTGCGGCTACGCAAGCGGTTCCCAAAGAGCTTTAGAACAAGGCATAGTTTTCCCTGCTGGCTCTCTGGGCGGGGGACCCATCTCCAGCCGTATGGCCATTTTTGTGCCTGGCGCGGCGCCAAGTGGGAAAGGGTGGTGTCGAGGCTGAAGGCAGCAGGAAAGCCCGCAGCCCCCAGGTCTGTGCGGCTACGCAAGCGGTTCCCAAAGAGCTTTAGAACAAGGCATAGTTTTCCCTGCTGGCTCTTTGGGCGGGGGACCCATCTCCAGCCGTATGGCCATTTTTGTGCCTGGCACGGCGCCAAGTGGGAAAGGGTGGTGTCGAGGCTGAAGGCAGCAGCAAAGCCCGCAGCCCCCATGTCTGTAGGGCTACGCAAGCGGTTCCCAAAGAGCTTTAGAACAAGGCATAGTTTTCCCTGCTGGCTCTCTGGGCGGGGGACCCATCTCCAGCCATAGACCATTTTTGTGCCTAGCGCGGAGCCAAGTGGGAAAGGGTGGCTTTGAGGCTGAAGGCAGCAGCAAAGCCTGCAGGCCCCACGTCTGTGGGGCCACGCAAGCGGTTCCCAAAGAGCTTTAGAACAAGGCATAGTTTTCCTTGCTGGGTCTTTGGGCATGGGACCGATCTCCAGCCATAGGCCATTTTTTTACCTGATGGAGTGCCAAGTGGGAAAGGGTGGCTTTGAGGCTGAAGGCAGCAGGAAAGCCTGCAGCCCCCAGGTCTGTGGGGCTATGCAAGCGGTTCCCAAAGAGCTTTAGAACAAGGCATAGTTTTCCCTGCTGGCTCTTTGGGCGGGGGACCCATCTCCAGCCGTATGGCCATTTTTGTGCCTGGCGCGGCGCCAAGTGGGAAAGGGTGGTGTCGAGCCTGAAGGCAGCAGGAAAGCCCGCAGCCCCCAGGTCTGTGGGGCTACGCAAGCGGTTCCCAAAGAGCTTTAGAACAAGGCATAGTTTTCCCTGCTTGTTCTTTGGGCGGGGGACCCATCTCCAGCCGTATGGCCATTTTTGTGCCTGGCGCGGCGCCAAGTGGGAAAGGGTGGTGTCGAGGCTGAAGGCAGCAGGAAAGCCCGCAGCCCCCAGGTCTGTGGGGCTACGCAAGTGGTTCCCAAAGAGCTTTAGAACAAGGCATAGTTTTCCCTGTTGGCTCTTTTGACAGGGGACACATCTCCAGCCGTATGGCCATTTTTGAGCCTGGCGCGGCGCCAAGTGGGAAAGGGTGGTGTCGAGGCTGAAGGCAGTAGGAAAGCCCGCAGCCCCCAGGTCTGTGGGGCTATGCAAGCGGTTCCCAAAGAGCTTTAGAACAAGGCATAGTTTTCCCTGCTGGCTCTTTGGGCGGGGGACCCATCTCCAGCCATATGGCCATTTTTGTGCCTGGCGCGGCGCCAAGTGGGAAAGGGTGGTTTTGAGGCTGAAGGCAGCAGCAAAGCCGGCAGCCCCCAGGTCTGTGGGGCTACGCAAGCGGTTCCCAAAGAGCTTTAGAACAAGGCATAGTTTTCCCTGCTGGCTCTTTGGGCATGGGACCCATCTCCACCCATAGGCCATTTTTGTGCCTGGCGCGACGCCAAGTGGGAAAGGGTGTTGTCGAGGCTGAAGGCAGCAGCAAAGCCTGCAGGCCCCACGTCTGTGGGGCCACGCAAGCGGTTCCCAAAGAGCTTTAGAACAAGGCATAGTTTTCCCTGTTGGCTCTTTTGACAGGGGACACATCTCCAGCCGTATGGCCATTTTTGAGCCTGGCGCGGCGCCAAGTGGGAAAGGGTGGTGTCGAGGCTGAAGGCAGTAGGAAAGCCCGCAGCCCCCAGGTCTGTGGGGCTATGCAAGCGGTTCCCAAAGAGCTTTAGAACAAGGCATAGTTTTCCCTGCTGGCTCTTTGGGCGGGGGACCCATCTCCAGCCATATGGCCATTTTTGTGCCTGGCGCGGCGCCAAGTGGGAAAGGGTGGTTTTGAGGCTGAAGGCAGCAGCAAAGCCGGCAGCCCCCAGGTCTGTGGGGCTACGCAAGCGGTTCCCAAAGAGCTTTAGAACAAGGCATAGTTTTCCCTGCTGGCTCTTTGGGCATGGGACCCATCTCCACCCATAGGCCATTTTTGTGCCTGGCGCGACGCCAAGTGGGAAAGGGTGTTGTCGAGGCTGAAGGCAGCAGCAAAGCCTGCAGGCCCCACGTCTGTGGGGCCACGCAAGCGGTTCCCAAAGAGCTTTAGAACAAGGCATAGTTTTCCCTGCTGGCTCTTTGGGCGGGGGACCCATCTCCAGCCGTATGGCCATTTTTGTGCCTGGCACGGCGCCAAGTGGGAAAGGGTGGTGTCGAGGCTGAAGGCAGCAGGAAAGCCCGCAGCCCCCATGTCTGTAGGGCTACGCAAGCGGTTCCCAAAGAGCTTTAGAACAAGGCATAGTTTTCCCTGCTGGCTCTCTGGGCGGGGGACCCATCTCCAGCCATAGACCATTTTTGTGCCTAGCGCGGCGCCAAGTGGGAAAGGGTGGCTTTGAGGCTGAAGGCAGCAGCAAAGCCTGCAGGCCCCACGTCTGTGGGGCCACGCAAGCGGTTCCCAAAGAGCTTTAGAACAAGGCATAGTTTTCCTTGCTGGGTCTTTGGGCATGGGACCGATCTCCAGCCATAGATCATTTTTTTACCTGATGGAGTGCCAAGTGGGAAAGGGTGGCTTTGAGGCTGAAGGCAGCAGGAAAGCCTGCAGCCCCCAGGTCTGTGGGGCTACGCAAGCGGTTCCCAAAGAGCTTTAGAACAAGGCATAGTTTTCCTTGCTGGCTCTTTGGGCATGGGCCCCATCTCCAGCCATAGGCCATTTTTGTGCCTGATGCGGCGCCAAGTGGGAAAGGGTGGCTTTGAGGCTGAAGGCAGCAGGAAAGCCCGCAGCCCCCAGGTCTGTGGGGCTACGCAAGCGGTTCCCAAAGAGCTTTAGAAGAAGGCATAGTTTTCCCTGCTGGCTCTTTGGACGGGGGACCCATTTCCAGCCGTATGGCCATTTTTGTGCCTGGCGCGGTGCGTAGTGGTAAAGGGTGGTTTTGACGCTGAAGGCAGCAGCAAAGCCCGCAGCCCCCAGGTCTGTGCGGCTACGCAAGCGGTTCCCAAAGAGCTTTAGAACAAGGCATAGTTTTCCCTGCTGGCTCTTTGGGCGGGGGACCCATCTCCAGCCGTATGGCCATTTTTGTGCCTGGCGCGGCGCCAAGTGGGTAAGGGTGGTGTCGAGGCTGAAGGCAGCAGCAAAGCCTGCAGCCCCCAGGTCTGTGGGGCCAAGCAAGCGGTTCCCAAAGAGCTTTAGAACAAGGCATAGTTTTCCCTGCTGGCTCTTTGGGCATGGGACCCATCTCCAGCCATAGGCCATTTTTGTGCCTGGCGCGGCGCCAAGTGGGAAAGGGTGGCTTTGAGGCTGAAGGCAGCAGGAAAGCCTGCAGCCCCCAAGTCTCTGGGGCTACGCAAGCAGTTCCCAAAGAGCTTTAGAACAAGGCATAATTTTCCCTGCTGGCTCTCTGGGCGGGGGACCCATCTCCAGCCATAGGCCGTTTTTGTGCCTGGCGCGGCGCCAAGTGGGAAAGGGTGCTGTCGAGGCTGAAGGCAGCAGCAAAGCCTGCAGCCCCCAGGTCTGTGGGGCTATGCAAGCGGTTCCCAAAGAGCTTTAGAACAAGGCATAGTTTTCCCTGCTGGCTCTTTGGGCGGGGGACCCATCTCCAGCCGTATGGCCATTTTTGTGCCTGGCACGGCGCCAAGTGGGAAAGGGTGGTGTCGAGGCTGAAGGCAGCAGGAAAGCCCGCAGCCCCCATGTCTGTAGGGCTACGCAAGCGGTTCCCAAAGAGCTTTAGAACAAGGCATAGTTTTCCCTGCTGGCTCTCTGGGCGGGGGACCCATCTCCAGCCATAGACCATTTTTGTGCCTAGCGCGGCGCCAAGTGGGAAAGGGTGGCTTTGAGGCTGAAGGCAGCAGCAAAGCCTGCAGGCCCCACGTCTGTGGGGCCACGCCAGCGGTTCCCAAAGAGCTTTAGAACAAGGCATAGTTTTCCTTGCTGGGTCTTTGGGCATGGGACCGATCTCCAGCCATAGGCCATTTTTTTACCTGATGGAGTGCCAAGTGGGAAAGGGTGGCTTTGAGGCTGAAGGCAGCAGGAAAGCCTGCAGCCCCCAGGTCTGTGGGGCTACGCAAGCGGTTCCCAAAGAGCTTTAGAACAAGGCATAGTTTTCCTTGCTGGCTCTTTGGGCGGGGGACCCATCTCCAGCCATAGGCCATTTTTGTGCCTGATGCGGCGCCAAGTGGGAAAGGGTGGCTTTGAGGCTGAAGGCAGCAGGAAAGCCCGCAGCCCCCAGGTCTGTGCGGCTACGCAAGCGGTTCCCAAAGAGCTTTAGAACAAGGCAAAATTTTCCTTGCTGGCTCTCTGGGCGGGGGACCCATCTCCAGCCGTATGGCCATTTTTGTGCCTAGCGCGACGCCAAGTGGGAAAGGGTGGCTTTGAGGCTGAAGGCAGCAGCAAAGCCTGCAGCCCCCAGGTCTGTGGGGCTACGCAAGCGGTTCCCAAAGAGCTTTAGAACAAGGCATAGTTTTCCCTGCTGGGTCTTTGGGCATGGGACCCATCTCCAGCCATAGGCCATTTTTGTGCCTGGCGCGACACCAAGTGGGAAAGGGTGGCTTTGAGGCTGAAGGCAGCAGGAAAGCCCGCAGCGCCAGGTCTGTGCGGCTACGCAAGCGGTTCCCAAAGAGCTTTAGAACAAGGCATAATTTTCCTTGCTGCTCTCTGGGCGGGGGACCCATCTCCAGCCGTATGGCCATTTTTGTGCCTGGCGCGGCGCCAAGTGGGAAAGGGTGGTGTCGAGGCTGAAGGCAGCAGGAAAGCCCGCAGCCCCCAGGTCTGTGGGGCTACGCAAGCGGTTCCCAAAGATCTTTAGAACAAGGCATAATTTTCCTTGCTGGCTCTCTGGGCGGGGGACCCATCTCCAGCCGTATGGCCATTTTTGTGCCTGGCGCGGCGCCAAGTGGGAAAGGGTGGTGTCGAGGCTGAAGGCAGCAGGAAAGCCCGCAGCCCCCAGGTCTGTGGGGCTACGCAAGCGGTTCCCAAAGAGCTTTAGAACAAGGCATAGTTTTCCCTGCTGGCTCTTTGGGCGGGGGACCCATCTCCAGCCGTATGGCCATTTTTGTGCCTGGCGCGGTGCGTAGTGGGAAAGGGTGGTTTTGAGGCTGAAGGCAGCAGGAAAACCTGCAGCCCCCAGGTCTGTGCGGCCAAGCAAGCGGTTCCCAAAGAGCTTTAGAACAAGGCATAGTTTTCCCTGCTGGCTCTTTGGGCATGGGACCCATCTCCAGCCATAGGCCATTTTTGTGCCTGATAGGGCGCCAAGTGGGAAAGGGTGGCTTTGAGGCTGAAGGCAGCAGGAAAGCCTGCAGCCCCCAGGTCTGTGGGGCTACGCAAGCGGTTCCCAAAGAGCTTTAGAAGAAGGCATAGTTTTCCCTGCTGGCTCTTTGGACGGGGGACCCATTTCCAGCCGTATGGCCATTTTTGTGCCTGGCGCGGTGCGTAGTGGTAAAGGGTGGTTTTGACGCTGAAGGCAGCAGCAAAGCCCGCAGCCCCCAGGTCTGTGCGGCTACGCAAGCGGTTCCCAAAGAGCTTTAGAACAAGGCATAGTTTTCCCTGCTGGCTCTTTGGGCGGGGGACCCATCTCCAGCCGTATGGCCATTTTTGTGCCTGGCGCGGCGCCAAGTGGGAAAGGGTGGTTTTGAGGCTGAAGGCAGCAGCAAAGCCTGCAGCCCCCAGGTCTGTGGGGCCAAGCAAGCGGTTCCCAAAGAGCTTTAGAACAAGGCATAGTTTTCCCTGCTGGCTCTTTGGGCATGGGACCCATCTCCAGCCATAGGCCATTTTTGTGCCTGGCGCGGCGCCAAGTGGGAAAGGGTGGCTTTGAGGCTGAAGGCAGCAGCAAAGCCTGCAGGCCCCACGTCTGTGGGGCCACGCAAGCGGTTCCCAAAGAGCTTTAGAACAAGGCATAGTTTTCCTTGCTGGGTCTTTGGGCATGGGACCGATCTCCAGCCATAGGCCATTTTTTTGCCTGATGGAGTGCCAAGTGGGAAAGGGTGGCTTTGAGGCTGAAGGCAGCAGGAAAGCCTGCAGCCCCCAGGTCTGTGGGGCTACGCAAGCGGTTCCCAAAGAGCTTTAGAACAAGGCATAGTTTTCCTTGCTGGCTCTTTGGGCATGGGACCCATCTCCAGCCATAGGCCATTTTTGTGCCTGATGCGGCGCCAAGTGGGAAAGGGTGGCTTTGAGGCTGAAGGCAGCAGGAAAGCCCGCAGCCCCCAGGTCTGTGCGGCTACGCAAGCGGTTCCCAAAGAGCTTTAGAACAAGGCATAATTTTCCTTGCTGGGTCTCTGGGCGGGGGACCCATCTCCAGCCGTATGGCCATTTTTGTGCCTAGCGCGACGCCAAGTGGGAAAGGGTGGCTTTGAGGCTGAAGGCAGCAGCAAAGCCCGCAGCCCCCAGGTCTGTGGGGCTACGCAAGCGGTTCCCAAAGAGCTTTAGAACAAGGCATAGTTTTCCCTGCTGGGTCTTTGGGCATGGGACCCATCTCCAGCCGTATGGCCATTTTTGTGTCTGGCGCGGCGCCAAGTGGGAAAGGGTGGTTTTGAGGCTGAAGGCAGCAGGAAAGCCCGCAGCCCCCAGGTCTTTGGGGCTACGCAAGCGGTTCCCAAAGAGCTTTAGAACAAGGCATAGTTTTCCCTGCTGGCTCTTTGGGCGGGGGACCCATCTCCAGCCGTATGGCCATTTTTGTGCCTGGCACGGCGCCAAGTGGGAAAGGGTGGTGTCGAGGCTGAAGGCAGCAGGAAAGCCCGCAGCCCCCATGTCTGTAGGGCTACGCAAGCGGTTCCCAAAGAGCTTTAGAACAAGGCATAGTTTTCCTTGCTGGCTCTTTGGGCATGGGACCCATCTCCAGCCATAGGCCATTTTTGTGCCTGATGCGGCGCCAAGTGGGAAAGGGTGGCTTTGAGGCTGAAGGCAGCAGGAAAGCCCGCAGCCCCCAGGTCTGTGCGGCTACGCAAGCGGTTCCCAAAGAGCTTTAGAACAAGGCATAATTTTCCTTGCTGGGTCTCTGGGCGGGGGACCCATCTCCAGCCGTATGGCCATTTTTGTGCCTAGCGCGACGCCAAGTGGGAAAGGGTGGCTTTGAGGCTGAAGGCAGCAGCAAAGCCCGCAGCCCCCAGGTCTGTGGGGCTACGCAAGCGGTTCCCAAAGAGCTTTAGAACAAGGCATAGTTTTCCCTGCTGGGTCTTTGGGCATGGGACCCATCTCCAGCCGTATGGCCATTTTTGTGTCTGGCGCGGCGCCAAGTGGGAAAGGGTGGTTTTGAGGCTGAAGGCAGCAGGAAAGCCCGCAGCCCCCAGGTCTTTGGGGCTACGCAAGCGGTTCCCAAAGAGCTTTAGAACAAGGCATAGTTTTCCCTGCTGGCTCTTTGGGCGGGGGACCCATCTCCAGCCGTATGGCCATTTTTGTGCCTGGCACGGCGCCAAGTGGGAAAGGGTGGTGTCGAGGCTGAAGGCAGCAGGAAAGCCCGCAGCCCCCATGTCTGTAGGGCTACGCAAGCGGTTCCCAAAGAGCTTTAGAACAAGGCATAGTTTTCCCTGCTGGCTCTCTGGGCGGGGGACCCATCTCCAGCCA
Source organism: Rissa tridactyla (assembly GCF_028500815.1). Classification (NCBI taxonomy): domain Eukaryota; kingdom Metazoa; phylum Chordata; class Aves; order Charadriiformes; family Laridae; genus Rissa; species Rissa tridactyla. The sequence continues at coordinate 722,348 of NW_026529800.1, read as the reverse complement.
TAGACCATTTTTGTGCCTAGCGCGGCGCCAAGTGGGAAAGGGTGGCTTTGAGGCTGAAGGCAGCAGCAAAGCCTGCAGGCCCCACGTCTGTGGGGCCACGCAAGCGGTTCCCAAAGAGCTTTAGAACAAGGCATAGTTTTCCTTGCTGGGTCTTTGGGCATGGGACCGATCTCCAGCCATAGATCATTTTTTTACCTGATGGAGTGCCAAGTGGGAAAGGGTGGCTTTGAGGCTGAAGGCAGCAGGAAAGCCTGCAGCCCCCAGGTCTGTGGGGCCAAGCAAGCGGTTCCCAAAGAGCTTTAGAACAAGGCATAGTTTTCCTTGCTGGCTCTTTGGGCATGGGCCCCATCTCCAGCCATAGGCCATTTTTGTGCCTGATGCGGCGCCAAGTGGGAAAGGGTGGCTTTGAGGCTGAAGGCAGCAGGAAAGCCCGCAGCCCCCAGGTCTGTGCGGCTACGCAAGCGGTTCCCAAAGAGCTTTAGAACAAGGCAAAATTTTCCTTGCTGGCTCTCTGGGCGGGGGACCCATCTCCAGCCGTATGGCCATTTTTGTGCCTAGCGCGACGCCAAGTGGGAAAGGGTGGCTTTGAGGCTGAAGGCAGCAGCAAAGCCTGCAGCCCCCAGGTCTGTGGGGCTACGCAAGCGGTTCCCAAAGAGCTTTAGAACAAGGCATAGTTTTCCCTGCTGGGTCTTTGGGCATGGGACCCATCTCCAGCCATAGGCCATTTTTGTGCCTGGCGCGACACCAAGTGGGAAAGGGTGGCTTTGAGGCTGAAGGCAGCAGGAAAGCCCGCAGCGCCAGGTCTGTGGGGCTACGCAAGCGGTTCCCAAAGAGCTTTAGAACAAGGCATAATTTTCCTTGCTGGCTCTCTGGGCGGGGGACCCATCTCCAGCCGTATGGCCATTTTTGTGCCTGGCGCGGCGCCAAGTGGGAAAGGGTGGTGTCGAGGCTGAAGGCAGCAGGAAAGCCCGCAGCCCCCAGGTCTGTGGGGCTACGCAAGCGGTTCCCAAAGAGCTTTAGAACAAGGCATAGTTTTCCCTGCTGGCTCTTTGGGCGGGGGACCCATTTCCAGCCGTATGGCCATTTTTGTGCCTGGCGCGGTGCGTAGTGGGAAAGGGTGGTTTTGAGGCTGAAGGCAGCAGGAAAGCCTGCAGCCCCCAGGTCTGTGGGGCCAAGCAAGCGGTTCCCAAAGAGCTTTAGAACAAGGCATAGTTTTCCCTGATGGCTCTTTGGGCATGGGACCCATCTCCAGCCATAGGCCATTTTTGTGCCTGATAGGGCGCCAAGTGGGAAAGGGTGGCTTTGAGGCTGAAGGCAGCAGGAAAGCCTGCAGCCCCCAGGTCTGTGGGGCTACGCAAGCGGTTCCCAAAGAGCTTTAGAAGAAGGCATAATTTTCCCTGCTGGCTCTTTGGACGGGGGACCCATTTCCAGCCGTATGGCCATTTTTGTGCCTGGCGCGGTGCGTAGTGGTAAAGGGTGGTTTTGACGCTGAAGGCAGCAGGAAAGCCCGCAGCCCCCAGGTCTGTGCGGCTACGCAAGCGGTTCCCAAAGAGCTTTAGAACAAGGCATAGTTTTCCCTGCTGGCTCTTTGGGCGGGGGACCCATCTCCAGCCGTATGGCCATTTTTGTGCCTGGCGCGGCGCCAAGTGGGAAAGGGTGGTTTTGAGGCTGAAGGCAGCAGCAAAGCCTGCAGCCCCCAGGTCTGTGGGGCCAAGCAAGCGGTTCCCAAAGAGCTTTAGAACAAGGCATAGTTTTCCCTGCTGGCTCTTTGGGCATGGGACCCATCTCCAGCCATAGGCCATTTTTGTGCCTGGCGCGGCGCCAAGTGGGAAAGGGTGGCTTTGAGGCTGAAGGCAGCAGCAAAGCCTGCAGGCCCCACGTCTGTGGGGCCACGCAAGCGGTTCCCAAAGAGCTTTAGAACAAGGCATAGTTTTCCTTGCTGGGTCTTTGGGCATGGGACCGATCTCCAGCCATAGGCCATTTTTTTGCCTGATGGAGTGCCAAGTGGGAAAGGGTGGCTTTGAGGCTGAAGGCAGCAGGAAAGCCTGCAGCCCCCAGGTCTGTGGGGCTACGCAAGCGGTTCCCAAAGAGCTTTAGAACAAGGCATAGTTTTCCTTGCTGGCTCTTTGGGCATGGGACCCATCTCCAGCCATAGGCCATTTTTGTGCCTGATGCGGCGCCAAGTGGGAAAGGGTGGCTTTGAGGCTGAAGGCAGCAGGAAAGCCCGCAGCCCCCAGGTCTGTGGGGCTACGCAAGCGGTTCCCAAAGAGCTTTAGAACAAAGCATAGTTTTCCCTGCTGGGTCTTTGGGCATGGGACCCATCTCCAGCCATAGGCCATTTTTGTGCCTGGCGCGACGCCAAGTGGGAAAGGGTGGCTTTGAGGCTGAAGGCAGCAGGAAAGCCCGCAGCCCCCAGGTCTGTGGGGCTACGCAAGCGGTTCCCAAAGAGCTTTAGAACAAGGCATAATTTTCCTTGCTGGCTCTCTGGGCGGGGGACCCATCTCCAGCCGTATGGCCATTTTTGTGCCTGGCGCGGCGCCAAGTGGGAAAGGGTGGTGTCGAGGCTGAAGGCAGCAGGAAAGCCCGCAGCCCCCAGGTCTGTGGGGCTACACAAGCGGTTCCCAAAGAGCTTTAGAACAAGGCATAGTTTTCCCTGCTGGCTCTTTGGGCGGGGGACCCATCTCCAGCCGTATGGCCATTTTTGTGCCTGGCGCGGCGCCAAGTGGGAAAGGGTGGTTTTGAGGCTGAAGGCAGCAGGAAAGCCTGCAGCCCCCAGGTCTGTGGGGCTACGCAAGCGGTTCCCAAAGAGCTTTAGAAGAAGGCATAGTTTTCCCTGCTGGCTCTTTGGACGGGGGACCCATTTCCAGCCGTATGGCCATTTTTCTGCCTGGCGCGGCGCCAAGTGGGAAAGGGTGGTTTTGACGCTGAAGGCAGCAGGAAAGCCCGCAGCCCCCAGGTCTGTGCGGCTACGCAAGCGGTTCCCAAAGAGCTTTAGAACAAGGCATAGTTTTCCCTGCTGGCTCTTTGGGCATGGGACCCATCTCCAGCCATAGGCCATTTTTGTGCCTGATAGGGCGCCAAGTGGGAAAGGGTGGCTTTGAGGCTGAAGGCAGCAGGAAAGCCTGCAGCCCCCAAGTCTCTGGGGCTACGCAAGCAGTTCCCAAAGAGCTTTAGAACAAGGCATAATTTTCCCTGCTGGCTCTCTGGGCGGGGGACCCATCTCCAGCCATAGGCCGTTTTTGTGCCTGGCGCGGCGCCAAGTGGGAAAGGGTGCTGTCGAGGCTGAAGGCAGCAGCAAAGCCTGCAGCCCCCAGGTCTGTGGGGCTATGCAAGCGGTTCCCAAAGAGCTTTAGAACAAGGCATAGTTTTCCCTGCTGGCTCTTTGGGCGGGGGACCCATCTCCAGTCGTATGGCTATTTTTATGCCTGGCGCGGTGCGTAGTGGGAAAGGGTGGTTTTGAGGCTGAAGGCAGCAGGAAAGACCGCAGCCCCCAGGTCTTTGGGGCTACGCAAGCGGTTCCCAAAGAGCTTTAGAACAAGGCATAGTTTTCCCTGCTGGCTCTTTGGGCGGGGGACACATCTCCAGCCGTATGGCCATTTTTGTGCCTGGCACGGCGCCAAGTGGGAAAGGGTGGTGTCGAGGCTGAAGGCAGCAGGAAAGCCCGCAGCCCCCATGTCTGTAGGGCTACGCAAGCGGTTCCCAAAGAGCTTTAGAACAAGGCATAGTTTTCCCTGCTGGCTCTCTGGGCGGGGGACCCATCTCCAGCCATAGACCATTTTTGTGCCTAGCGCGGCGCCAAGTGGGAAAGGGTGGCTTTGAGGCTGAAGGCAGCAGCAAAGCCTGCAGGCCCCACGTCTGTGGGGCCACGCAAGCGGTTCCCAAAGAGCTTTAGAACAAGGCATAGTTTTCCTTGCTGGGTCTTTGGGCATGGGACCGATCTCCAGCCATAGGCCATTTTTTTGCCTGATGGAGTGCCAAGTGGGAAAGGGTGGCTTTGAGGCTGAAGGCAGCAGGAAAGCCTGCAGCCCCCAGGTCTGTGGGGCTACGCAAGCGGTTCCCAAAGAGCTTTAGAACAAGGCATAGTTTTCCTTGCTGGCTCTTTGGGCATGGGCCCCATCTCCAGCCATAGGCCATTTTTGTGCCTGATGCGGCGCCAAGTGGGAAAGGGTGGCTTTGAGGCTGAAGGCAGCAGGAAAGCCCGCAGCCCCCAGGTCTGTGCGGCTACGCAAGCGGTTCCCAAAGAGCTTTAGAACAAGGCAAAATTTTCCTTGCTGGCTCTCTGGGCGGGGGACCCATCTCCAGCCGTATGGCCATTTTTGTGCCTAGCGCGACGCCAAGTGGGAAAGGGTGGCTTTGAGGCTGAAGGCAGCAGCAAAGCCTGCAGCCCCCAGGTCTGTGGGGCTACGCAAGCGGTTCCCAAAGAGCTTTAGAACAAGGCATAATTTTCCTTGCTGGCTCTCTGGGCGGGGGACCCATCTCCAGCCGTATGGCCATTTTTGTGCCTGGCGCGGCGCCAAGTGGGAAAGGGTGGTGTCGAGGCTGAAGGCAGCAGGAAAGCCCGCAGCCCCCAGGTCTGTGGGGCTACGCAAGCGGTTCCCAAAGAGCTTTAGAACAAGGCATAGTTTTCCCTGCTGGCTCTTTGGGCGGGGGACCCATCTCCAGCCGTATGGCCATTTTTGTGCCTGGCGCGGTGCGTAGTGGGAAAGGGTGGTTTTGAGGCTGAAGGCAGCAGGAAAACCTGCAGCCCCCAGGTCTGTGCGGCCAAGCAAGCGGTTCCCAAAGAGCTTTAGAACAAGGCATATTTTTCCCTGATGGCTCTTTGGGCATGGGACCCATCTCCAGCCATAGGCCATTTTTGTGCCTGATAGGGCGCCAAGTGGGAAAGGGTGGCTTTGAGGCTGAAGGCAGCAGGAAAGCCTGCAGCCCCCAGGTCTGTGGGGCTACGCAAGCGGTTCCCAAAGAGCTTTAGAAGAAGGCATAGTTTTCCCTGCTGGCTCTTTGGGCGGGGGACCCATCTCCAGCCGTATGGCCATTTTTGTGCCTGGCGCGGTGCGTAGTGGTAAAGGGTGGTTTTGACGCTGAAGGCAGCAGCAAAGCCCGCAGCCCCCAGGTCTGTGCGGCTACGCAAGCGGTTCCCAAAGAGCTTTAGAACAAGGCATAGTTTTCCCTGCTGGCTCTTTGGGCGGGGGACCCATCTCCAGCCGTATGGCCATTTTTGTGCCTGGCGCGGCGCCAAGTGGGAAAGGGTGGTTTTGAGGCTGAAGGCAGCAGCAAAGCCTGCAGCCCCCAGGTCTGTGGGGCCAAGCAAGCGGTTCCCAAAGAGCTTTAGAACAAGGCATAGTTTTCCCTGCTGGCTCTTTGGGCATGGGACCCATCTCCAGCCATAGGCCATTTTTGTGCCTGGCGCGGCGCCAAGTGGGAAAGGGTGGCTTTGAGGCTGAAGGCAGCAGCAAAGCCTGCAGGCCCCACGTCTCTGGGGGCCACGCAAGCGGTTCCCAAAGAGCTTTAGAACAAGGCATAGTTTTCCTTGCTGGGTCTTTGGGCATGGGACCGATCTCCAGCCATAGGCCATTTTTTTGCCTGATGGAGTGCCAAGTGGGAAAGGGTGGCTTTGAGGCTGAAGGCAGCAGGAAAGCCTGCAGCCCCCAGGTCTGTGGGGCTACGCAAGCGGTTCCCAAAGAGCTTTAGAACAAGGCATAGTTTTCCTTGCTGGCTCTTTGGGCATGGGACCCATCTCCAGCCATAGGCCATTTTTGTGCCTGATGCGGCGCCAAGTGGGAAAGGGTGGCTTTGAGGCTGAAGGCAGCAGGAAAGCCCGCAGCCCCCAGGTCTGTGCGGCTACGCAAGCGGTTCCCAAAGAGCTTTAGAACAAGGCATAATTTTCCTTGCTGGCTCTCTGGGCGGGGGACCCATCTCCAGCCGTATGGCCATTTTTGTGCCTAGCGCGACGCCAAGTGGGAAAGGGTGGCTTTGAGGCTGAAGGCAGCAGCAAAGCCCGCAGCCCCCAGGTCTGTGGGGCTACGCAAGCGGTTCCCAAAGAGCTTTAGAACAAGGCATAGTTTTCCCTGCTGGGTCTTTGGGCATGGGACCCATCTCCAGCCGTATGGCCATTTTTGTGTCTGGCGCGGCGCCATGTGGGAAAGGGTGGTTTTGAGGCTGAAGGCAGCAGGAAAGCCCGCAGCCCCCAGGTCTTTGGGGCTACGCAAGCGGTTCCCAAAGAGCTTTAGAACAAGGCATAGTTTTCCCTGCTGGCTCTTTGGGCGGGGGACCCATCTCCAGCCGTATGGCCATTTTTGTGCCTGGCACGGCGCCAAGTGGGAAAGGGTGGTGTCGAGGCTGAAGGCAGCAGGAAAGCCTGCAGCCCCCACGTCTGTGGGGCCACGCAAGCGGTTCCCAAAGAGCTTTAGAACAAGGCATAGTTTTCCTTGCTGCGTCTTTGGGCATGAGACCGATCTCCAGCCATAGATCATTTTTTTACCTGATGGAGTGCCAAGTGGGAAAGGGTGGCTTTGAGGCTGAAGGCAGCAGGAAAGCCTGCAGCCCCCAGGTCTGTGGGGCTACGCAAGCGGTTCCCAAAGAGCTTTAGAACAAGGCATAGTTTTCCTTGCTGGCTCTTTGGGCATGGGCCCCATCTCCAGCCATAGGCCATTTTTGTGCCTGATGCGGCGCCAAGTGGGAAAGGGTGGCTTTGAGGCTGAAGGCAGCAGGAAAGCCCGCAGCCCCCAGGTCTGTGCGGCTACGCAAGCGGTTCCCAAAGAGCTTTAGAACAAGGCATAATTTTCCTTGCTGGCTCTCTGGGCGGGGGACCCATCTCCAGCCGTATGGCCATTTTTGTGCCTGGCGCGGCGCCAAGTGGGAAAGGGTGGTGTCGAGGCTGAAGGCAGCAGGAAAGCCCGCAGCCCCCAGGTCTGTGGGGCTACGCAAGCGGTTCCCAAAGAGCTTTAGAACAAGGCATAGTTTTCCCTGCTGGCTCTTTGGGCGGGGGACCCATTTCCAGCCGTATGGCCATTTTTGTGCCTGGCGCGGTGCGTAGTGGGAAAGGGTGGTTTTGAGGCTGAAGGCAGCAGGAAAGCCTGCAGCCCCCAGGTCTGTGGGGCCAAGCAAGCGGTTCCCAAAGAGCTTTAGAACAAGGCATAGTTTTCCCTGATGGCTCTTTGGGCATGGGACCCATCTCCAGCCATAGGCCATTTTTGTGCCTGATAGGGCGCCAAGTGGGAAAGGGTGGCTTTGAGGCTGAAGGCAGCAGGAAAGCCTGCAGCCCCCAGGTCTGTGGGGCTACGCAAGCGGTTCCCAAAGAGCTTTAGAAGAAGGCATAGTTTTCCCTGCTGGCTCTTTGGACGGGGGACCCATTTCCAGCCGTATGGCCATTTTTGTGCCTGGCGCGGTGCGTAGTGGTAAAGGGTGGTTTTGACGCTGAAGGCAGCAGGAAAGCCCGCAGACCCCAGGTCTGTGCGGCTACGCAAGCGGTTCCCAAAGAGCTTTAGAACAAGGCATAGTTTTCCCTGCTGGCTCTTTGGGCGGGGGACCCATCTCCAGCCGTATGGCCATTTTTGTGCCTGGCGCGGCGCCAAGTGGGAAAGGGTGGTTTTGAGGCTGAAGGCAGCAGCAAAGCCTGCAGCCCCCAGGTCTGTGGGGCCAAGCAAGCGGTTCCCAAAGAGCTTTAGAACAAGGCATAGTTTTCCCTGCTGGCTCTTTGGGCATGGGACCCATCTCCAGCCATAGGCCATTTTTGTGCCTGGCGCGGCGCCAAGTGGGAAAGGGTGGCTTTGAGGCTGAAGGCAGCAGCAAAGCCTGCAGGCCCCACGTCTGTGGGGCCACGCAAGCGGTTCCCAAAGAGCTTTAGAACAAGGCATAGTTTTCCTTGCTGGGTCTTTGGGCATGGGACCGATCTCCAGCCATAGGCCATTTTTTTGCCTGATGGAGTGCCAAGTGGGAAAGGGTGGCTTTGAGGCTGAAGGCAGCAGGAAAGCCTGCAGCCCCCAGGTCTGTGGGGCTACGCAAGCGGTTCCCAAAGAGCTTTAGAACAAGGCATAGTTTTCCTTGCTGGCTCTTTGGGCATGGGACCCATCTCCAGCCATAGGCCATTTTTGTGCCTGATGCGGCGCCAAGTGGGAAAGGGTGGCTTTGAGGCTGAAGGCAGCAGGAAAGCCCGCAGCCCCCAGGTCTGTGGGGCTACGCAAGCGGTTCCCAAAGAGCTTTAGAACAAGGCATAGTTTTCCCTGCTGGGTCTTTGGGCATGGGACCCATCTCCAGCCATATGCCATTTTTGTGCCTGGCGCGACGCCAAGTGGGAAAGGGTGGCTTTGAGGCTGAAGGCAGCAGGAAAGCCCGCAGCCCCCAGGTCTGTGGGGCTACGCAAGCGGTTCCCAAAGAGCTTTAGAACAAGGCATAATTTTCCTTGCTGGCTCTCTGGGCGGGGGACCCATCTCCAGCCGTATGGCCATTTTTGTGCCTGGCGCGGCGCCAAGTGGGAAAGGGTGGTGTCGAGGCTGAAGGCAGCAGGAAAGCCCGCAGCCCCCAGGTCTGTGGGGCTACACAAGCGGTTCCCAAAGAGCTTTAGAACAAGGCATAGTTTTCCCTGCTGGGTCTTTGGGCATGGGACCCATCTCCAGCCGTATGGCCATTTTTGTGCCTGGCGCGGCGCCAAGTGGGAAAGGGTGGTTTTGAGGCTGAAGGCAGCAGGAAAGCCTGCAGCCCCCAGGTCTGTGGGGCTACGCAAGCGGTTCCCAAAGAGCTTTAGAAGAAGGCATAGTTTTCCCTGCTGGCTCTTTGGACGGGGGACCCATTTCCAGCCGTATGGCCATTTTTCTGCCTGGCGCGGTGCGTAGTGGTAAAGGGTGGTTTTGACGCTGAAGGCAGCAGGAAAGCCCGCAGCCCCCAGGTTTGTGCGGCTACGCAAGCGGTTCCCAAAGAGCTTTAGAACAAGGCATAGTTTTCCCTGCTGGCTCTTTGGGCGGGGGACCCATCTCCAGCCGTATGGCCATTTATGTGCCTGGCGCGGCGCCAAGTGGGAAAGGGTGGTTTTGAGGCTGAAGGCAGCAGCAAAGCCTGCAGCCCCCAGGTCTGTGGGGCCAAGCAAGCGGTTCCCAAAGAGCTTTAGAACAAGGCATAGTTTTCCCTGCTGGCTCTTTGGGCATGGGACCCATCTCCAGCCATAGGCCATTTTTGTGCCTGGCGCGGCGCCAAGTGGGAAAGGGTGGCTTTGAGGCTGAAGGCAGCAGGAAAACCTGCAGCCCCCAGGTCTGTGGGGCCAAGCAAGCGGTTCCCAAAGAGCTTTAGAACAAGGCATAGTTTTCCCTGATGGCTCTTTGGGCATGGGACCCATCTCCAGCCATAGGCCATTTTTGTGCCTGATAGGGCGCCAAGTGGGAAAGGGTGGCTTTGAGGCTGAAGGCAGCAGGAAAGCCTGCAGCCCCCAGGTCTGTGGGGCTATGCAAGCGGTTCCCAAAGAGCTTTAGAAGAAGGCATAGTTTTCCCTGCTGGCTCTTTGGACGGGGGACCCATTTCCAGCCGTATGGCCATTTTTGTGCCTGGCGCGGCGCCAAGTGGGAAAGGGTGGTTTTGAGGCTGAAGGCAGCAGGAAAGCCTGCAGCCCCCAGGTCTGTGGGGCCAAGCAAGCGGTTCCCAAAGAGCTTTAGAACAAGGCATAGTTTTCCCTGCTGGCTCTTTGGGCATGGGACCCATCTCCAGCCATAGGCCATTTTTGTGCCTGGCGCGGCGCCAAGTGGGAAAGGGTGGCTTTGAGGCTGAAGGCAGCAGCAAAGCCTGCAGGCCCCACGTCTGTGGGGCCACGCAAGCGGTTCCCAAAGAGCTTTAGAACAAGGCATAGTTTTCCTTGCTGGGTCTTTGGGCATGGGACCGATCTCCAGCCATAGGCCATTTTTTTGCCTGATGGAGTGCCAAGTGGGAAAGGGTGGCTTTGAGGCTGAAGGCAGCAGGAAAGCCTGCAGCCCCCAGGTCTGTGGGGCTACGCAAGCGGTTCCCAAAGAGCTTTAGAACAAGGCATAGTTTTCCCTGCTGGGTCTTTGGGCATGGGACCCATCTCCAGCCGTATGGCCATTTTTGTGCCTGGCGCGGCGCCAAGTGGGAAAGGGTGGTTTTGAGGCTGAAGGCAGCAGGAAAGCCCGCAGCCCCCAGGTCTGTGCGGCTACGCAAGCGGTTCCCAAAGAGCTTTAGAAGAAGGCATAGTTTTCCCTGCTGGCTCTTTGGACGGGGGACCCATTTCCAGCCGTATGGCCATTTTTCTGCCTGGCGCGGTGCGTAGTGGTAAAGGGTGGTTTTGACGCTGAAGGCAGCAGGAAAGCCCGCAGCCCCCAGGTCTGTGCGGCTACGCAAGCGGTTCCCAAAGAGCTTTAGAACAAGGCATAGTTTTCCCTGCTGGCTCTTTGGGCGGGGGACCCATCTCCAGCCGTATGGCCATTTATGTGCCTGGCGCGGCGCCAAGTGGGAAAGGGTGGTTTTGAGGCTGAAGGCAGCAGCAAAGCCTGCAGCCCCCAGGTCTGTGGGGCCAAGCAAGCGGTTCCCAAAGAGCTTTAGAACAAGGCATAGTTTTCCCTGCTGGCTCTTTGGGCATGGGACCCATCTCCAGCCATAGGCCATTTTTGTGCCTGGCGCGGCGCCAAGTGGGAAAGGGTGGCTTTGAGGCTGAAGGCAGCAGGAAAACCTGCAGCCCCCAGGTCTGTGGGGCCAAGCAAGCGGTTCCCAAAGAGCTTTAGAACAAGGCATAGTTTTCCCTGATGGCTCTTTGGGCATGGGACCCATCTCCAGCCATAGGCCATTTTTGTGCCTGATAGGGCGCCAAGTGGGAAAGGGTGGCTTTGAGGCTGAAGGCAGCAGGAAAGCCTGCAGCCCCCAGGTCTGTGGGGCTATGCAAGCGGTTCCCAAAGAGCTTTAGAAGAAGGCATAGTTTTCCCTGCTGGCTCTTTGGACGGGGGACCCATTTCCAGCCGTATGGCCATTTTTGTGCCTGGCGCGGCGCCAAGTGGGAAAGGGTGGTTTTGAGGCTGAAGGCAGCAGGAAAGCCTGCAGCCCCCAGGTCTGTGGGGCCAAGCAAGCGGTTCCCAAAGAGCTTTAGAACAAGGCATAGTTTTCCCTGCTGGCTCTTTGGGCATGGGACCCATCTCCAGCCATAGGCCATTTTTGTGCCTGGCGCGGCGCCAAGTGGGAAAGGGTGGCTTTGAGGCTGAAGGCAGCAGCAAAGCCTGCAGGCCCCACGTCTGTGGGGCCACGCAAGCGGTTCCCAAAGAGCTTTAGAACAAGGCATAGTTTTCCTTGCTGGGTCTTTGGGCATGGGACCGATCTCCAGCCATAGGCCATTTTTTTGCCTGATGGAGTGCCAAGTGGGAAAGGGTGGCTTTGAGGCTGAAGGCAGCAGGAAAGCCTGCAGCCCCCAGGTCTGTGGGGCTACGCAAGCGGTTCCCAAAGAGCTTTAGAACAAGGCATAGTTTTCCCTGCTGGGTCTTTGGGCATGGGACCCATCTCCAGCCGTATGGCCATTTTTGTGCCTGGCGCGGCGCCAAGTGGGAAAGGGTGGTTTTGAGGCTGAAGGCAGCAGGAAAGCCCGCAGCCCCCAGGTCTGTGCGGCTACGCAAGCGGTTCCCAAAGAGCTTTAGAACAAGGCATAGTTTTCCCTGCTGGCTCTTTGGGCGGGGGACCCATCTCCAGCCGTATGGCCATTTTTGTGCCTGGCGCGGCGCCAAGTGGGAAAGGGTGGTTTTGAGGCTGAAGGCAGCAGCAAAGCCTGCAGCCCCCAGGTCTGTGGGGCCAAGCAAGCGGTTCCCAAAGAGCTTTAGAACAAGGCATAGTTTTCCCTGCTGGCTCTTTGGGCATGGGACCCATCTCCAGCCATAGGCCATTTTTGTGCCTGGCGCGGCGCCAAGTGGGAAAGGGTGGCTTTGAGGCTGAAGGCAGCAGGAAAGCCTGCAGCCCCCAAGTCTCTGGGGCTACGCAAGCAGTTCCCAAAGAGCTTTAGAACAAGGCATAATTTTCCCTGCTGGCTCTCTGGGCGGGGGACCCATCTCCAGCCATAGGCCGTTTTTGTGCCTGGCGCGGCGCCAAGTGGGAAAGGGTGCTGTCGAGGCTGAAGGCAGCAGCAAAGCCTGCAGCCCCCAGGTCTGTGGGGCTATGCAAGCGGTTCCCAAAGAGCTTTAGAACAAGGCATAGTTTTCCCTGCTGGCTCTTTGGGCGGGGGACCCATCTCCAGTCGTATGGCTATTTTTATGCCTGGCGCGGTGCGTAGTGGGAAAGGGTGGTTTTGAGGCTGAAGGCAGCAGGAAAGACCGCAGCCCCCAGGTCTTTGGGGCTACGCAAGCGGTTCCCAAAGAGCTTTAGAACAAGGCATAGTTTTCCCTGCTGGCTCTTTGGGCGGGGGACCCATCTCCAGCCGTATGGCCATTTTTGTGCCTGGCACGGCGCCAAGTGGGAAAGGGTGGTGTCGAGGCTGAAGGCAGCAGGAAAGCCCGCAGCCCCCATGTCTGTAGGGCTACGCAAGCGGTTCCCAAAGAGCTTTAGAACAAGGCATAGTTTTCCCTGCTGGCTCTCTGGGCGGGGGACCCATCTCCAGCCATAGACCATTTTTGTGCCTAGCGCGGCGCCAAGTGGGAAAGGGTGGCTTTGAGGCTGAAGGCAGCAGCAAAGCCTGCAGGCCCCACGTCTGTGGGGCCACGCAGGCGGTTCCCAAAGAGCTTTAGAACAAGGCATAGTTTTCCTTGCTGGCTCTTTGGGCATGGGACCCATCTCCAGCCATAGGCCATTTTTTTACCTGATGGAGTGCCAAGTGGGAAAGGGTGGCTTTGAGGCTGAAGGCAGCAGGAAAGCCTGCAGCCCCCAGGTCTGTGGGGCTACGCAAGCGGTTCCCAAAGAGCTTTAGAACAAGGCATAGTTTTCCTTGCTGGCTCTTTGGGCATGGGCCCCATCTCCAGCCATAGGCCATTTTTGTGCCTGATGCGGCGCCAAGTGGGAAAGGGTGGCTTTGAGGCTGAAGGCAGCAGGAAAGCCCGCAGCTCCCAGGTCTGTGCGGCTACGCAAGCGGTTCCCAAAGAGCTTTAGAACAAGGCAAAATTTTCCTTGCTGGCTCTCTGGGCGGGGGACCCATCTCCAGCCGTATGGCCATTTTTGTGCCTAGCGCGACGCCAAGTGGGAAAGGGTGGCTTTGAGGCTGAAGGCAGCAGCAAAGCCTGCAGCCCCCAGGTCTGTGGGGCTACGCAAGCGGTTCCCAAAGAGCTTTAGAACAAGGCATAGTTTTCCCTGCTGGGCCTTTGGGCATGGGACCCATCTCCAGCCATAGGCCATTTTTGTGCCTGGCGCGACACCAAGTGGGAAAGGGTGGCTTTGAGGCTGAAGGCAGCAGGAAAGCCCGCAGCGCCAGGTCTGTGGGGCTACGCAAGCGGTTCCCAAAGAGCTTTAGAACAAGGCATAATTTTCCTTGCTGGCTCTCTGGGTGGGGGACCCATCTCCAGCCGTATGGCAATTTTTGTGCCTGGCGCGGCGCCAAGTGGGAAAGGGTGGTGTCGAGGCTGAAGGCAGCAGGAAAGCCCGCAGCCCCCAGGTCTGTGGGGCTACACAAGCGGTTCCCAAAGAGCTTTAGAACAAGGCATAGTTTTCCCTGCTGGCTCTTTGGGCGGGGGACCCATCTAAAGCCGTATGGCCATTTTTGTGCCTGGCGCGGTGCGTAGTGGGAAAGGGTGGTTTTGAGGCTGAAGGCAGCAGGAAAGCCTGCAGCCCCCAGGTCTGTGGGGCCAAGCAAGCGGTTCCCAAAGAGCTTTAGAACAAGGCATAGTTTTCCCTGATGGCTCTTTGGGCATGGGACCCATCTCCAGCCATAGGCCATTTTTGTGCCTGATAGGGCGCCAAGTGGGAAAGGGTGGCTTTGAGGCTGAAGGCAGCAGGAAAGCCTGCAGCCCCCAGGTCTGTGGGGCTACGCAAGCGGTTCCCAAAGAGCTTTAGAAGAAGGCATAGTTTTCCCTGCTGGCTCTTTGGACGGGGGACCCATTTCCAGCCGTATGGCCATTTTTGTGCCTGGCGCGGTGCGTAGTGGTAAAGGGTGGTTTTGACGCTGAAGGCAGCAGGAAAGCCCGCAGCCCCCAGGTCTGTGCGGCTACGCAAGCGGTTCCCAAAGAGCTTTAGAACAAGGCATAGTTTTCCCTGCTGGCTCTTTGGGCGGGGGACCCATCTCCAGCCGTATGGCCATTTTTGTGCCTGGCGCGGCGCCAAGTGGGAAAGGGTGGCTTTGAGGCTGAAGGCAGCAGCAAAGCCTGCAGCCCCCAGGTCTGTGGGGCCAAGCAAGCGGTTCCCAAAGAGCTTTAGAACAAGGCATAGTTTTCCCTGCTGGCTCTTTGGGCATGGGACCCATCTCCAGCCATAGGCCATTTTTGTGCCTGGCGCGGCGCCAAGTGGGAAAGGGTGGCTTTGAGGCTGAAGGCAGCAGCAAAGCCTGCAGGCCCCACGTCTGTGGGGCCACGCAAGCGGTTCCCAAAGAGCTTTAGAACAAGGCATAGTTTTCCTTGCTGGGTCTTTGGGCATGGGACCGATCTCCAGCCATAGATCATTTTTTTACCTGATGGAGTGCCAAGTGGGAAAGGGTGGCTTTGAGGCTGAAGGCAGCAGGAAAGCCTGCAGCCCCCAGGTCTGTGGGGCTACGCAAGCGGTTCCCAAAGAGCTTTAGAACAAGGCATAGTTTTCCTTGCTGGCTCTTTGGGCATGGGACCCATCTCCAGCCATAGGCCATTTTTGTGCCTGATGCGGCGCCAAGTGGGAAAGGGTGGCTTTGAGGCTGAAGGCAGCAGGAAAGCCCGCAGCCCCCAGGTCTGTGTGGCTACGCAAGCGGTTCCCAAAGAGCTTTAGAACAAGGCATAATTTTCCTTGCTGGCTCTCTGGGCGGGGGACCCATCTCCAGCCGTATGGCCATTTTTGTGCCTAGCGCGACGCCAAGTGGGAAAGGGTGGCTTTGAGGCTGAAGGCAGCAGGAAAGCCCGCAGCCCCCAGGTCTGTGGGGCTACGCAAGCGGTTCCCAAAGAGCTTTAGAACAAGGCATAATTTTCCTTGCTGGCTCTCTGGGCGGGGGACCCATCTCCAGCCGTATGGCCATTTTTGTGCCTGATGCGGCGCCAAGTGGGAAAGGGTGGTGTCGAGGCTGAAGGCAGCAGGAAAGCCCGCAGCCCCCAGGTCTGTGGGGCTACACAAGCGGTTCCCAAAGAGCTTTAGAACAAGGCATAGTTTTCCCTGCTGGCTCTTTGGGCGGGGGACCCATCTCCAGCCGTATGGCCATTTTTGTGCCTGGCGCGGCGCCAAGTGGGAAAGGGTGGTTTTGAGGCTGAAGGCAGCAGGAAAGCCCGCAGCCCCCAGGTCTGTGGGGCTACGCAAGCGGTTCCCAAAGAGCTTTAGAACAAGGCATAGTTTTCCCTGCTGGCTCTTTGGGCGGGGGACCCATCTCCAGCCGTATGGCCATTTTTGTGCCTGGCCCGGCGCCAAGCGGGAAACGGTGGCTTTGAGGCTGAAGGCAGCAGCAAAGCCCACACCCCCAGGTCTGTGGGGCTACGCAAGCGGTTCCCAAAGAGCTTTAGAAAAAGGCATAGTTTTCCCTGCTGGCTCTTTGGGCGGGGGACCCATCTCCAGCCGTATGGCCATTTTTGTGCTTGATAGGGCGCCAAGTGGGAAAGGGTGGTTTTGACGCTGAAGGCAGCAGGAAAGCCCGCAGCCCCCAGGTCTGTGCGGCTACGCAAGCGGTTCCCAAAGAGCTTTAGAACAAGGCATAGTTTTCCCTGCTGGCTCTCTGGGCGGGGGACCCATCTCCAGCCGTATGGCCATTTTTGTGCCTGACGCGGCGCCAAGTGGGAAAGGGTGGTTTTGAGGCTGAAGGCAGCAGCAAAGCCTGCAGCCCCCAGGTCTGTGGGGCTATGCAAGCGGTTCCCAAAGAGCTTTAGAACAAGGCATAGTTTTCCCTGCTGGCTCTTTGGGCGGGGGACCCATCTCCAGTCGTATGGCTATTTCTATGCCTAGCGCGGTGCGTAGTGGGAAAGGGTGGTTTTGAGGCTGAAGGCAGCAGGAAAGCCCGCAGCCCCCAGGTCTGTGGGACTACGCAAGCAGTTCCCAAAGAGCTTTAGAACAAGGCATAATTTTCCCTGCTGTCTCTTTGGGCGGGGGACCCATCTCCAGCCATAGGCCATTTTTGTGCCTGACGCGGTGCGTAGTGGGAAAGGGTGGTTTTGATGCTGAAGGCAGCAGGAAAGCCCGCAGCCCCCACGTCTGTGGGGCCAAGCAAGCGGTTCATAAAGAGCTTTAGAACAAGGCATAGTTTTCCCTGCTGGCTCTTTGGGCGGGGGACCCATCTCCAGCCGTATGGCCATTTTTGTGCCTGGCGCGGTGCGTAGTGGGAAAGGGTGGTTTTGAGGCTGAAGGCAGCAGGAAAGCCCGCAGCCCCCAGGTCTGTGGGGCTACGCAAGCGGTTCCCAAAGAGCTTTAGAACAAGGCATAGTTTTCCCTGCTGGCTCTTTGGGCGGGGGACCCATCTCCAGCCGTACGGCCATTTTTGTGCCTGGCGCGGCGCCAAGTGGGTAAGGGTGGTGTCGAGGCTGAAGGCAGCAGCAAAGCCTGCAGCCCCCAGGTCTGTGGGGCCAAGCAAGCGGTTCCCAAAGAGCTTTAGAACAAGGCATAGTTTTCCCTGCTGGCTCTTTGGGCGGGGGACCAACTCCAGCCATATGGCCATTTTTGTGCCTGGCGCGGTGCGTAGTGGGAAAGGGTGGTTTTGAGGCTGAAGGCAGCAGGAAAGCCCGCAGCCCCCAGGTCTGTGGGGCCAAGCAAGCGGTTCCCAAAGAGCTTTAGAACAAGGCATAGTTTTCCCTGCTGGCTCTTTGGGCATGGGACCCAGCTCCAGCCATAGGCCATTTTTGTGCCTGGCGCGGCGCCAAGTGGGAAAGGGTGGCTTTGAGGCTGAAGGCAGCAGCAAAGCCCGCAGCCCCCAGGTCTGTGGGGCTACGCAAGCGGTTCCCAAAGAGCTTTAGAACAAGGCATAGTTTTCCCTGCTGGCTCTTTGGGCGGGGGACACATCTCCAGCCGTATGGCCATTTTTGTGCCTGATAGGGCGCCAAGTGGGAAAGGGTGGTGTCGAGGCTGAAGGCAGCAGGAAAGCCCGCAGCCCCCAGGTCTGTGGGGCTACGCAAGCGGTTCCCAAAGAGCTTTAGAACAAGGCATAGTTTTCCCTGCTGGCTCTTTGGGCGGGGGACCCATCTCCAGCCGTATGGCCATTTTTGTGCCTGATAGGGCGCCAAGTGGGAAAGGGTGGCTTTGAGGCTGAAGACAGCAGGAAAGCCTGCAGCCCCCAGGTCTGTGGGGCTATGCAAGCGGTTCCCAAAGAGCTTTAGAACAAGGCATAGTTTTCCCTGCTGGCTCTCTGGGCGGGGACCCATCTCCAGCCGTATGGCCATTTTTGAGCCTGGCGCGGCGCCAGGTGGGAAAGGGTGGCTTTGAGGCTGAAGGCAGGAGCAAAGCCTGCAGCCCCCAGGTCTGTGGGGCTACGCAAGCGGTTCCCAAAGAGCTTTAGAACAAGGCATAGTTTTCCCTGCTGGCTCTCAGGGCGGGGGACCCATCTCCAGCCGTATGGCCATTTTTGAGCCTGGCGCGGCGCCAAGTGGGAAAGGGTGGTGTCGAGGCTGAAGG
The DNA here is from genome assembly GCF_028500815.1 of Rissa tridactyla. Lineage (NCBI taxonomy): Eukaryota > Metazoa > Chordata > Aves > Charadriiformes > Laridae > Rissa > Rissa tridactyla. Next base: position 704,696 of record NW_026529800.1, on the reverse strand, counting down.
CAGCAGGAAAGCCCGCAGCCCCCAGGTGTGTGGGGCTACGCAAGCGGTTCCCAAAGAGCTTTAGAACAAGGCATAGTTTTCGCTGCTCGCTCTTTGGGCGGGGGACCCATCTCCAGCCTTATGGCCATTTTTGTGCCTAGCGCGACGCCAAGTGGGAAAGGGTGGCTTTGAATCTGAAGGCAGCAGGAAAGCCCGCAGCCCCCAGGTCTGTGGGGCTATGCAAGCGGTTCCTAAAGAGCTTTAGAACAAGGCATAGTTTTCCCTGCTGGCTCTTTTGGCAGGGGACCCATCTCCAGCCGTATGGCCATTTTTGTGCCTGGCCCGGCGCCAAGTGGGAAAGGGTGGTGTTGAGGCTGAAGGCAGCAGCAAAGACTGCAGCCCCCAGGTCTGTGGGGCCAAGCAAGCGGTTCCCAAAGAGCTTTAGAACAAGGCATAGTTTTCCCTGCTGGCTCTTTGGGCAGGGGACCCATCTCCAGCCGTATGGCCATTTTTGTGCCTGGCCCGGCGCCAAGTGGGAAAGGGTGGCTTTGAGGCTGAAGGCAGCAGCAAAGCCCGCAGCCCCCAGGTCTGTGGGGCTATGCAAGCGGTTCCCAAAGAGCTTTAGAACAAGGCATAGTTTTCCCTGCTGGCTCTTTGGGCGGGGGACCCATCTCCAGCCGTATGGCCATTTTTGTGCCTGGCCCGGCGCCAAGTGGGAAAGGGTGGCTTTGAGGCTGAAGGCAGCAGCAAAGCCTGCAGCCCCCAGGTCTGTGGGGCTACGCAAGCGGTTCCCAAAGAGCTTTAGAACAAGGCATAGTTTTCCCTGCTGGCTCTCTGGGCGGGGGACCCATCTCCAGCCGTATGGCCATTTTTGAGCCTGGAGCAGTGCCAAGTGGGAAAGGGTGGTTTTGAGGGTGAAGGCAGCAGGAAAGCCCGCAGCCCCCAGGTCTGTGGGGCTACGCAAGCGGTTCCCAAAGAGCTTTAGAACAAGGCATAGTTTTCCCTGCTGGCTCTTTGGGCGGGGGACCCATCTCCAGTCGTATGGCCATTTTTGTGCCTGGCGCGGCGCCACGTGGGAAAGGGTGATTTTGAGGCTGAAGGCGTCACAAAAGCCTGCCGTCCGAGGGTTTCTTAATGACTTTTCTTAATGATGTCTCCACAGTGTGAAGTTTTGCAGGATTTGAAAAAGTAATAGACACAGTGAAATTGAGTCTATTGGAAACTTCCATACTTTTCCCTCCCTCTAAAATCTCTGGTGTCCTGTAGTATCCACTGCCTGCAACTGCTGTTGCAGGAGCAGACAGATTGGTATCAAATTTAGAAAAAAAGGGACATCATTAAGAGGATTCACTCGCCTTATTTTTCACCGGTGTGGCCAGTAAAGAAACCAAAAAGGCAATGGCGTTTCACAGTAGATTACGGAAAATTAAACGCCAACACTGCACCTCTGACCGCTGCTGTTCCGAATATCGCGGAAATTGTGACAATGATAAAAGGAGCTGCCCATCCTTGCAGGGTTGCCTTAGATTTTAAAGACATATTTTTTTATGATTCTCCTCCTTGAGCAGGACAAAGCGCAGTTTGCATTCACATGGAAAGGAGTGCAATATACCTTTAACCGCTTTCCACAAGGATACAAACATTCCCCCACTATTGCCCATAATGCTTTGGCTAAAGTGCTATCAGAGATTCCTGTTTCACAGGGATGTACAGTATACCAATATATTATTGATGACATCTTAATAGGGGAGAGAACCAAGAAAGTGTACAAGACATGATGGAAAACATCCGAAAAACATTATCAGATTTGGGATTGGAAATTCCCGACTCAAAGTGTCAGGGACCCGCACAGGAAGTTAAATTCCTGGGGGTCTGGTGGATTAAGGGAGCTGCTTCTGTCCCTCAGGATACCCTGAAAAAATAGAACATGGACAGAATCCTTCCAGCACGAAGGAGTTACAGCAAGTCCTGGGAACTTTAAGTTATTAGCGTAAACACATCCCTGGCTTTTCCATCATTGCTCGCCCCCTTTATTGTTTGCTCAAAAAAGGTAAATCCTGGGAGTCGACTGAACAACACACTAATGCACTAGAATTGCTAATAAAAGAGCTAAGGTTATTCCAACAACTTGGCCCCATACATCCAACTGACCCTGTCCATGTAGAATGGGGGCTCAGTGAACATGGTTCCCATTGTAATTTATGCCAGAAGGGACCAGCAGGACCGGAGAGACCATTAGAATTTAACTCTCACGCCTTTAATGATACTGAGAGCAGCTATTCAGACCTGGAGAAGGGTTTACTGTCCCTGGTGCGAGCATTGCAACGAGCAGAGCAGATAAGGAGACAACAGAGCGTGATTGTTCGGGGCCCTTTTCGCCTCCCAGATGTGGTCCTTAAAGGGACACCACCGCCAGCTGGCATTGCCCAGAAACCCACAGTTCGAAAGTGGTATGCTTATTTAGAAGGCATTAATGATATCATGCCAGTCTCTGAAGGTAGTATCAAAGTATCCATGCTCCAGAAGGATAGAGATGGTGCCCTATTGTTCCAATCCCCACCAAACAGACCATCTCCAATCCAAGAAGCACCTCCTCTGAAAGCAGGCAGTGATCTTACAGGAGTGTGGTTTACTGGTGTGTCATCTCACCGTGAGAACAGCAAGTGGAAATACAAGGCCGTAGCACTGGAAGTAGCAACGGGGGAAAGAGCAATTGAAACAGGAGAAGGTAGGGCACAAGTAGGGGAACTCAGAGCCGTCCTACTAGCTGCACAACATGGAGCTACTTACATTTACACTGACTCATATGCTGTTTTTAAAGGAGCCACTGAATGGCTAGGACACTGGGCAGCCAATGATTGGCAGGTGAATAGAGTCCCAATCTGGGAGACAGACAGTTGGAAGCAACTGTTGGAAATAGGAGGACAGAGACCATTGCACATTGCTTGGGTAAAAGGCCACGATCGTTCAAACTCGATCACTGCTCAGTTCAACCAACAGGTAGATAGCCTCACGCGGCTACAACAAATTGACACTGTAGATGATGGTCGGGAATGGTTACATATTAAGCCTGGCCATACAGGCCGTGCTGATCTGTATCAGGAAGGTCTAGCCCGGGGGTGGCCTGTGTCGGTTAAGCTGTGCGAACAAGTAGTAACTGCCTGGTCACAATGTCGCCTACGACTCAGCAAAGATCATCCGAGTAAGGCGCCTCCCTTACACATGCGGGACAAGAAAATGTTGTGGCATTCATGGCAGATTGATTATATTGGGCCCTTGAGATCATCAGGTGGGAAAAGATATGTCCTAGTCGGAGTGGAGATTATCTCCAGCCTCAGTATGGCCACTGGCTTCAAATCAGCTGCTGGGGACAACACAGTGAAAGGCCTAAAAGGGTGGCTCAGCACACTTCCCCTTCCCGAGGAAATCCAAAGTGATAACGGTTCACACTTTACCGCTACAGTGGTACAAGATTGGGCCAAAGAAGAAGGGATTCGATGGGTATTTCATACTCCCTATTATCCTCAGGCTAATGGCATTGTTGAATGCACCAACGGATTGGTTAAGCGTTTTGCAAAAACTCATAAATCATAAGGGAAGGTGAAGAAGGCACCTTGCCCACCGAAATTCGAAAAGTAATATGGGATAACGCAATTGAGTTTGAGAGAAAATTTCAATCCTGGTGGTATCTGGTTAATTTCACCTACGATCCCACTGAGAGCAAAGCCACAGCTTTTGTCTTAACGATACGCAATGCCTCCGTATCCACCATATACCCAATCATCGCACTGGGGTTGAATCATCAAGGAGCTCTACTCTATCCAACACAGCACAGAGGTTGGGCACGACAAAATGAGACTAAATGGCAAACTGCTGATGTTGACGCATGCGTTTCACGAGACCAACAAGGATTCATTTGTGAGAGTAATACTCTCAAAGCACAAGACCTTTGTCTTGACACCAACCAGAATGCTTGTCACTTTGAGACACATCCCGATGAAACCCCAGAGACTGTGCTTGACTATATTGGGAAAGGGTGCGTTAGCATGAGGTCTCCCTGTAGTCTTGTATTATAGACGAGAAAGGCTTGAGACCATGGCCACTCTGGGTCTCTTTGACTACAAACAACAGGGAATAAAAAGGTGAAACTGAATAGCATCAATTCCATCTGCCAATTCGTCATTTTAGAATTTGGGCCTCCAAATAGCCATACATCATAAAAGTAGTATTATTGCCAGGTTCAATGTCAGGATTCCCTGGAGACATTCAAAGGTAGCGTAGGCCAATCCGTCTGTACAGCTCATCCAAGGTTCCTGTAAGACATAAAGGAAAAAATCTGCTCGGTCTTATTCGACCGACGGGGTTAAAAAGAAGGTGCGGTCCACCGGGTGCTGATCCGGTGTATCTTCCCTGAACAATCCTTGGCTTCCCATGCATAGGGATTTTTGGGAGTAGCTAGCACCATTGGCACCGTCCCATTTTGAGGCATTTTCACTAGCACAGGTAGTCCAGGGTGAAATCTTCCGGGGTATTTTCCCGGTTCATTGGCAGCCTTTGGCGAGATAATATTGGCAGGTACACAGAAAGCTTTCATTTTAGGACAGCCGTCTCCACTCCATTTGTTATTTAGTTGATAGATGGCATCATCCAATCGCAAATGCCAACCAGGTTCATGACTTTTTGCAAAACGCTTAACCAATCTATTGGTGCGTTCAACAATGCCATTAGCCTGGGGATAACAGGGAGTATGAAATACCCATCGAATCCCTTCTTCCTTGGCCCAATCTTGTACCACCGAAGCCGTAAAGTGTGAAACGTTATCACTCTGGATTTCGTCGGGAAGGGGAAGTGTGCTGAACCACCCTGTTAGGCCTTTCACTGTGTTGTCCCTCGTAGCTGGTTTGAAACTGCTGGCCATACTGAGGCTGGAGATAATCTCCACTCCTACCAGGACATATCTTTTCCCACCTGATGATCTCAAGGGCCCAATATAATCAAGCTGCCATGAATGCCACAACGCTTTCTTGTCCCGCATGTGTAAGGGAGGCGCCTTACTCGGATGATCTTTGCTGAGTCGTAGGCGACATTGTGAACAGGCAGTTACTATTTGTTCGCACAGCTTAACTGACACAAGCCACCCACCTTCCCGATACAGGTCAGGACGGCCTGTGCGGCCACGTTTAACATGTAACGATTCAAGTAAGCGTTCCCATTCCCGACCATCATCTACAATGTCAATTTGTTGCAGCCGCGTGAGGCCATCTACCTGTTGGTTGAACTGAGCAGTGATCGAGTTTGAACGATCGTGGCCTTTTACCCAAGCAACGTGCAATGGTCTCTGTCCTCCTATTTCCAACAGTTGCTTCCAATTATCTGTCTCCCAAACTGGGACTCTATTCACCTGCCAATCGTTGGCTGCCCAGTGTCCTAGCCATTCAGTGGCTCCTTTAAGAACAGCATATGACTCAGCGTAAAAGGAGGTGGCTCCATGTTGTGCAGCTAGTAGGACAGCTCTGAGTTCCCCTACCCTCCCCTATTTCAATTGCTCTTTCTCCCGTTGTTACTTCCAGTGCTACGGCCTTATATTTGCACTTATTTTTTTAACGGTGAGATGACGCACCAGTAAACCACACTCCTCTAAGATCACTGCTGTCCCTCAAAGGAGGTGCTTCTTGGATCGGAGATGGTCTGTTTGGTGGGGATTGGAACAATAGGGCACCATCTATATCCTTTGGTATCCTTGTGAAGTAGCCTTGGATACTTTAACACTGCCTTCAGAGACTGGCTTGATTTCATTAATGCCTTCTAAATAAGCATACCACTTTCGAACTGTAGCTCTCTGGGCAATGCCAGCTGGTGGTGGTGTCCCTTTAAGGACCACATCTGGGAGGCGAAAAGGTCCCAGGAAAGATCACACTCTGTTCTCTTCTTATCTGCTCTGCTCGTTGCAACGCTCGCACCAGGGACAGTAAACCCTTCTCCAGGTCTGAATAGCTGCATTCAGTATCATTGAAGGAGTGGGAGCAAAATTCTAATGGTCTCTCCGGTCCTGCTGGTCCCTTCTGCCATAAATTACAACGGGAACCATGTTCACTGAGCCCCCATTCTACATGGACAGGGTCAGTTGGATGTATGGGGCCAAGTTGTTGGAATAACCTTAGCTCCTTTATTAGTAATTGCAGAGCATTAGTGTGTTGTTCAGTCCACACCCAGGATTTACCCTTTTTTGCCAAGCTATGAAGGGGGCGAGCAATGATGGAAAAGCCAGGGATGTGTTTACGCTAATAACTTAAAGTTCCCAGGACCTGCTGTAACTCCTTCGTGCTGGAAGGATTCTGTCCATGTTCTATTTTTTCAGGGTATCCTGAGGGACAGAAGCAGCTCCCTTAATCCACCAGACCCCCAGGAATTTAACTTCCTGTGCGGGTCCCTGACACTTTGAGTCGGGTCTACGTGAGGCACCCACTAACACTTCTGCCCTAGTCATTCGCTGCTCTCCCGGCAACCAGAGGTTAATTTTTGCAGTGGGGCATGTTTTTACCACACCATCAATTCCTGTGAAGTTGACTCTGCGTCGGGTGGGATTTATACCTAGAAGTTGTGCTGTTTCGTTAGTGATTGCAGACATTTGGGCTCCGGTTTCAATAATAAAATTTACCAATATCTTCCGGGGTCCAACAGGAATGACAATAACAGGTTCGGAGTCTTTATGAGAGCGCCATTGGATTGCTAGTACCTGCCCGACAGGGTTGCTCAGTGCCCTCCCCGGGGATAGGAGTGTTGTGGCTGGGACTCTGTCAAATCAATCAAGTTATGTTCCGGTGCAGAAGGCACAGTTTTCTCACGGCTTGGGGATTCTCTGGTTAGACTTTTCTCCCCAGCCGCATTATTCTTTCTAGGTAGAGATTGGACTAGCGTACGGAGATCTCCCGTAGGGTCACCGTGCAAGAATTGTCGGGGCACCCCTAATTGTAGGGCTTTACGCCACAACTCATTCCGGTCCTTATCTGGCTTAAACCTTCCCTCTGATTTAGGGTTTTGAGTGTGAGTTTGGACTTGGCGAACCTTTCGCGGGTGTTCGGAGGATTTCTCACTAGTTTGGCTGGCCCAGCCCATTCGGCGCCCATATTGATCTATTTCCTGTACATTCCAGGTGGGCATGTAGTGACGACGGCCCCGCCCATGAGCACCCCGAGCATCCCGTATACGATCTTGAGTGCGAACAAGGAACGGTTTCAGGCAACCGGGAAGACCACGGATGAGAGGGGCTAATCGATCCGGGTCGATAGGGGCTGACATTGGGGATTTCCGAAATTCCTCTCTGTCATACATGGCTTGCAGACAAGCTGCTTTCCGTACAGCCGCAAACAGATCAGAGTAGCCTGTAGCTCTAATCTCTAACGGCTCCCCCCTCTCTCGCGGATCCATACCCCCTGCCCAAAAGGCTGCTCGAGCGGTTAGGGAATAATTATGATCCCCAGGCATAGTGGTTAAAAACACTCCTGGTCCCCAAGAGTCTCCTGCTTCTTCCTCACTCAGCATAATTCTGCCCCCCCCTTCAGAAGAAACTCGCCACACGTACTCAACAGCTGACTCTTCTGGTCGCCTCGAATATTTCTCCCTTATTTTTGTTAACTCGGTTGGTGTCCATGGAACGGTACGCACAGTGGTGTGAATTTCATCACCATCATCAACTGCAGTTTCAGTTTTAACCAGAGGACGTAAAGGAAAAACTTGGGATTTCAAAGTAAAAGTCCTTTCCTCCTCATCTTCTTCGTCATCCTCACTATTAGACAAAAAAATCTCCGGTCTGGGTTCCGGAATTTGGATAACACATTAACTTACGAATCTGTTGGACCTGGGTCGAGGGCTGCATTTTATCTAAGAGCCCGGTCACCCTTTCAATAACATTTTAAGTTGGCGATTTTCACTCCCAAGTTGAGCATTCCGGTTTCCTAAACATTCATTCTCACTCACAAGCTTATCGACTTGAGTTCTTAATCTTTCTCCTGTCTCCTTTTGCAAGGCTAATGATGACTTCAGCACCTCATTCTCCGATTTCAGGGTTGCATATTCTACAGCTGAAATCAGATTAGGAGCGGGGGTTTCTCTAGCTTCTTGTTGTGCACAAGATAAACAGGCGCCTAACACAGCACAAATCACACCCTTGCCTTTCCCCGCTCTGAGCTTCTGTGAAACCCGACGCTCTTCAATACGTTCCACCACTTTCTCTTCATCCTTCCAAAATTTTTGGGCCCACTCCTTCCCAGCCTGGGAAGGGGCACAATCATATTTTTGCAGCAGTTTATCCATGGCAATCCTGCCGACTACGCCAAATTCTGTTGCGTGAAACGGGGCCAAGCGGTTTTGGCAGAAGATAAACCCCCTTGCGTTCTAACACTCCTCACCGAGGTGGGAGGCCAGGTGCGGCTGGGTTTCAATTCTGAGTGATGCCCAATTCAGCACTATCAGGCCAATCGCGTTTACTATGTGTTAAACTATTACGATTTGGAGACACTAATAGTGGGCTGCACCTTCAGTCTAGTCGTGCTCCTGAACCAGCACGGCCTCTCTCAAGTTTTGGTCGCGTTCAGTGAGAAAGCGAAACGACTAGCTACTGAAACAGTGCAGTTTATTTAAACAACAGATATACAGGTTCTTTAGGATTGCCGGTGATAAATACACTGTCTGCAAAGCACGTGCAAATAAAGACATTGTTAAATAGACAAACGCGCGACAAAATTATAAACGATACAGCCTGGCTATAAATGTAGGGTAGAGATTCTCTAGAGAAATTTCTAGAGTCCCCGAGAAAGCACTCGGTGTAATCAAAGTCTTACCCAAAGGCGTCCTTATGAGGGGGAAGAAAGGCTCAGCCCGTCGACTGATCCCAGAAAACAGCGGTGGGATTCTTCGCGATGGTGTCTTCCCAGACATTCCCCCTCTCGGGCTATTTTTATATTATTTTTTTAACTTCAAAGTGGAGTTTGAGTGACTTTAGTCATATGTACTTTTATTATGATTAATGTACTCAAGGAGGAGTGTTCACACCTCGGGGGCGGATAGCCTCCGGGATGGAGGTGTGTTTTGGTACATTGTGGTGAGCAAAGTTCGCACAAAAGGACAGCATTTCATCAACATTTGACGAAATGTTGGCTCGGGTGGCGTGTAAGCCGCTTATCAGTTCCGTAGTACCATCTCGTCCCCATATCTGCTATTCGTCACAAGGGAAGGCCACGGAACAAGCGCGTTCCGTTCCATCCCTCGTGTAGTTTCGCAAACAACCTTGTACAGGGAATCACAGCTGTTGCATTCTTCGTGTGCCAGCTGCGGCTGTATTCTACCTCAGAAGCCTCTTGATTTTATGACTTTCCTTAATGTGTGAACAATGCTGTATTTTTGTATTCTTGGCCAATTTAGTAATTATTCCACAAGAACACACATTGGTTGCCGATTTATCAACGGGTCTAATCACCACAGGCCAACTGTAATTAAAACCATCTATGTAGACTCTACCAAAGCGGACAAATACAACACTGATTGTTACAAAATTATGGCGCCAAATTCAGATTGCTGGCACAATTTCACTTTCATCAAACCTACAGTAGTGTACTGTATTTGGGGCTACAAGGGCACAGAATTGTTATTTGAATTTATGATTGACTCAAATACACCTGAACTTGCTGAAATGAATCCAGAACCTACACCCCACAAACTCTCAAAGGCTCTCTCTTCTAAGAGAAAAAAAAAAAACACCTCTCTCTTTTCTAAGCCCTCCATTAGACTAACTCCTTACATTTTCAACATTGGCCCTTACGTTATTAAACACACACAGGTCAACAACAGGTACTGTTTAATCCCACATATTCCCTCAAACGAGCAGAATTGTCAATGCAGATTAAAATCTCTGCGATCAAACCCACCTGCTTACCATTCCTGAGTACATCTTATGCAGAATGGTCAGCATGGTTACGCAAACGAACTCTTGCCACTTCACACGGACGGAAGAGGGATGCGACTGGTATCTTAGGAACAGGCCTGGGAGTCTTGAATAGTATAGATGCTGAGATACTTGCCAACAAACTAGTCACAACCGCTACTGATCTGGACAAATTAAGACGTCCCCTACAGTCCTCTCTATTAGCATTGGGAAACCACCAACGGCTTTTATCGAATATATTGCCTCAATGGGAAGAAACGGGTGAAAAAGACCATCAGCTGATCACAGATGCACTTGGTACAACTCAAACCAATGTTTCCTTGGCTCTTAGTTGTATCCAAGCCCAATTGTGGATGCAATCTATGACAGCCGCAATCATAAGGGAAGGTGAAGAAGGCACCTTGCCCACCGAAATTCGAAAAGTAATATGGGATAACGCAATTGAATTTGAGAAAAAATTTCAGTCCAGGTGGTATCTGGTTAATTTCACCTACGATCCCACTGAGAGCAAAGCCACAGCTTTTGTCTTAACGATACGCAATGCCTCCGTATACACCACATACCCAATCATCGCACTGGGGTTGAATCACCAAGGAGCTCTACTCTATCCAACACAGCACAGAGGTTGGGCACGACAAAATGAGACTAAATGGCAAACTGCTGATGTTGACGCATGCGTTTCACGAGACCAACAAGGATTCATTTGTGAGAGTAATACTCTCAAAGCACAAGACCTTTGTCTTGACACCAACCAGAATGCTTGTCACTTTGAGACACATCCCGATGAAACCCCAGAGACTGTGCTTGACTATATTGGGAAAGGGTGCGTTAGCATGAGGTCTCCCTGTAGTCTTGTATTCAGAGATGACATAGTAATCACTCAAATCTTTGTGTTTGAACTTTACTAACACAAAGTTACGGGATGCGACTTCAATTATTAAGCTCCTGTTACGTCTTTTCAATTGCTACAACCTAATTATACGTTGATTCGAGATTGTTGCCTGCCCCTATCGGAATGAATCTCTCCCTGGTGAAGAAGCTGCTAAAACACAATGAATTGAAGCGACTCTTGAAAGAGGCCCAAGAAAATAGACAGACAACTTTGATTACCGTCCATCATCAGGTTGAAGAAATACACCAAGCGTTGGAAAGAGTGAAGAGAGGCGAAGGACATAGATGGGGAGATCCTCTTTTTGGATGGTCACCGACAGTTACAGGACTTTATAACAAGATGCTTCACTCTGTTGTTGTTTTACTAATACTCACTGTATTGTGCTTTGCTTAGACAATTGTTTTGCATGTTAGACTTTGGATTATGATGAAAAGTTTAAATCGCTTGATCACTCCGCGAGAAGGATTTCCACTTGATATCCCTCAGCACAAGAACACATGTGATCTTTCTTATCAGTGTTGAGTACGTCGACCTTGACTGACTGTAGACAAAGTTTTCCCTGCTGGCTCTTTGGGCGGGGGACCCATCTCCAGCCGTATGGCCATTTTTGTGCCTGGCGTGGCGCCAAGTGGGAAAGGGTGGTGTCGAGGCTGAAGGCAGCAGGAAAGCCCACAGCCCCCAGGTCTGTGGGGCTACGCAAGCGGTTCCCAAAGAGCTTTAGAACAAGGCATAGTTTTCCCTGCTGGCTCCTTCAGCGGGGAACCCATCTCCAGCCGTATGGCCATTTTTGTGCCTGGCGCGGCGCCAAGTGGGAAAGGGTGGTGTCGAGGCTGAAGGCAGCAGGAAAGCCCGCAGCCCCCAGGTCTGTGGGGCTACGCAAGCGGTTCCCAAAGAGCTTTAGAACAAGGCATAGTTTTCCCTGCTGGCTCTTTGGGCGGGGGACCCATCTCCAGCCGTATGGCCATTTTTGTGCCTGGCGCGGCGCCAAGTGGGAAAGGGTGGTGTCGAGTCTGAAGGCAGCAGGAAATCCCGCAGCCCCCAGGTCTGTGGGGCTACGCAAGCGGTTCCCAAAGAGCTTTAGAACAAGGCATAGTTTTCCCTGCTGGCTCTTTGGGCATGGGACCCATCTCCAGCCGTATGGCCATTTTTGTGACTGACGCGGTGCCAAGTGGGAAAGTGTGCTGTCGAGGCTGAAGGCAGCAAGAAAGCCTGCAGCCCCCAGGTCTGTGGGGCTACGCAAGCAGTTCCCAAAGAGCTTTAGAACAAGGCATAGTTTACCCTGCTGGCTCTTTGGGCATGGGACCCATCTCCAGCCGTATAGCTATTTTTGTGCCTGGCACGGCGCCAAGTGGGAAAGGGTGTTGTCGAGGCTGAAGGCAGCAGGAAAGCCCGCAGCCCCCAGGTCTGTGGGGCTACGCAAGCGGTTCCCAAAGAGCTTTAGAACAAGGCATAGTTTTCCCTGCTGGCTCTTTGGGCATGGGACCCATCTCCAGCCATAGGCCATTTTTGTGCCTGGCGCGGCGCCAAGTGGGAAAGGGTGGTGTCGAGGCTGAAGGCAGCAGGAGAGCCTGCAGCCCCCAGGTCTGTGGGGCTATCCAAGCGGTTCACAAAGAGCTTTAGAACAAGGCATAGTTTTCCCTGCTGGCTCTTTGGGTGGGGGACCCATCTCCAGCCGTATGGCCATTTTTGAGCCTGGCGCGGCGCCAAGTGGGAAAGGGTGGTGTCGAGGCTGAAGGCAGCAGGAAAGCCCGCAGCCCCCAGGTCTGTGGGGCTACGCAAGCGGTTCTGAAAGAGCTTTAGAACAAGGCATAGTTTTCCCTGCTGGCTCCTTGGGCGGGGGACCCATCTCCAGCCATAGGCCATTTTTGTGACTGACGCGGTGCCAAGTGGGAAAGTGTGCTGTCGAGGCTGAAGGCAGCAAGAAAGCCTGCAGCCCCCAGGTCTGGGGGCTACGCAAGCGGTTCTGAAAGAGCTTTAGAACAAGGCATAGTTTTCCCTGCTGGCTCTTTGGGCATGGGACCCATCTCCAGCCGTATAGCTATTTTTGTGCCTGGCGCGGCGCCAAGTGGGAAAGGGTGTTGTCGAGGCTGAAGGCAGCAGGAAAGCCCGCAGCCCCCAGGTCTGTGGGGCTACGCAAGCGGTTCCCAAAGAGCTTTAGAACAAGGCACAGTTTTCCCTGCTGGCTCTTTGGGCGGGGCACCAATCTCCAGCCATAGGCCATTTTTGTGCCTGGCGCGGCGCCAAGTGGGAAAGGGTGGTGTCGAGGCTGAAGGCAGCAGGAGAGCCTGCAGCCCCCAGGTCTGTGGGGCTATCCAAGCGGTTCACAAAGAGCTTTAGAACAAGGCATAGTTTTCCCTGCTGACTCTTTGGGTGGGGGACCCATCTCCAGCCGTATGGCCATTTTTGAGCCTGGCGCGGCGCCAAGTGGGAAAGGGTGGCTTTGAGGCTGAAGGCAGCAGGAAAGCCCGCAGCCCCCAGGTCTGTGGGGCTACGCAAGCGGTTCCCAAAGAGCTTTAGAACAAGGCATAGTTTTCCCTGCTGGCTCCTTGGGCAGGGGACCCATCTCCAGCCGTATGGCCATTTTTGTGCCTGGCGCGGTGCCAAGTGGGAAAGTGTGCTGTCGAGGCTGAAGGCAGCAAGAAAGCCTGCAGCCCCCAGGTCTGGGGGCTACGCAAGCGGTTCTGAAAGAGCTTTAGAACAAGGCATAGTTTTCCCTGCTGGCTCTTTGGGCATGGGACCCATCTCCAGCCGTATAGCTATTTTTGTGCCTGGCGCGGCGCCAAGTGGGAAAGGGTGTTGTCGAGGCTGAAGGCAGCAGGAAAGCCCGCAGCCCCCAGGTCTGTGGGGCTACGCAAGCGGTTCCCAAAGAGCTTTAGAACAAGGCATAGTTTTCCCTGCTGGCTCTTTGGGCATGGGACCCATCTCCATCCATAGGCCATTTTTGTGACTGACGCGGTGCCAAAAGGGAAAGTTTGCTGTCGAGGCTGAAGGCAGCAAGAAAGCCTGCAGCCCCCAGGTCTGTGGGGCCAAGCAAGCGGTTCCCAAAGAGCTTTAGAACAAGGCATAGTTTTCCCTGCTGGATCCTTGGGCAGGGGACCCATCTCCAGCCGTATGGCCATTTGTGTGCGTGCGAGGCACCTAGTGGGAAAGGGTGTTGTCTAGGCTGAAGGCAGCAGGAAAGCCCACAGGCCCAAGATCTGTTGGGCTACGCAAGTGGTTCCCAAAGAGATTTAGAACAAGGCATAGTTTTCCCTGCTGGCTCTTTGGGCGGGGGACCCATCTCCAGCCGTATGGCCATTTTTGTGCCTGGCGCGGCGCCAAGTGGGAAAGGGTGGTGTCGAGGCTGAAGGCAGCAGGAAAGCCCGCAGCCCCCAGGTCTGTGGGGCTACGCAAGCGGTTCCCAAAGAGCTTTAGAACAAGGCATAGTTTTCCCTGCTGGCTTTTTGGGCATGGGACCCATCTCCACCCATAGGCCATTTTTGTGCCTGATAGGGCGCCAAGTGGGAAAGGGTGGCTTTGAGGCTGAAGACAGCAGGAAAGCCTGCAGCCCCCAGGTCTGTGGGGCTACGCAAGCGGTTCCCAAAGACCTTTAGAACAAGGCATAATTTTCCCTGCTGGCTCTTTGGGCGGGGGACCCATCTCCAGCCGTATGGCTATTTTTGTGCCTGAAGCGGTGCGTAGTGGCATAGGGTGGTTTTGAGGCTGAAGGCAGCAGGAAAGCCTGCAGCCCCCAGGTCTGTGGGGCTACGCAAGCGGTTCCCAAAGAGCTTTAGAACAAGGCATAGTTTTCCCTGCTGGCTCCTTCAGCGGGGAACCCATCTCCAGCCGTATGGCCATTTTTGTGCCTGGCGCGGCGCCAAGTGGGAAAGGGTGGTGTCGAGGCTGAAGGCAGCAGGAAAGCCCGCAGCCCCCAGGTCTGTGGGGCTACGCAAGCGGTTCCCAAAGAGCTTTAGAACAAGGCATAGTTTTCCCTGCTGGCTCTTTGGGCGGGGGACCCATCTCCAGCCGTATGGCCATTTTTGTGCCTGGCGCGGCGCCAAGTGGGAAAGGGTGGTGTCGAGTCTGAAGGCAGCAGGAAATCCCGCAGCCCCCAGGTCTGTGGGGCTACGCAAGCGGTTCCCAAAGAGCTTTAGAACAAGGCATAGTTTTCCCTGCTGGCTCTTTGGGCATGGGACCCATCTCCAGCCGTATGGCCATTTTTGTGACTGACGCGGTGCCAAGTGGGAAAGTGTGCTGTCGAGGCTGAAGGCAGCAAGAAAGCCTGCAGCCCCCAGGTCTGTGGGGCTACGCAAGCAGTTCCCAAAGAGCTTTAGAACAAGGCATAGTTTACCCTGCTGGCTCTTTGGGCATGGGACCCATCTCCAGCCGTATAGCTATTTTTGTGCCTGGCACGGCGCCAAGTGGGAAAGGGTGTTGTCGAGGCTGAAGGCAGCAGGAAAGCCCGCAGCCCCCAGGTCTGTGGGGCTACGCAAGCGGTTCCCAAAGAGCTTTAGAACAAGGCATAGTTTTCCCTGCTGGCTCTTTGGGCATGGGACCCATCTCCAGCCATAGGCCATTTTTGTGCCTGGCGCGGCGCCAAGTGGGAAAGGGTGGTGTCGAGGCTGAAGGCAGCAGGAGAGCCTGCAGCCCCCAGGTCTGTGGGGCTATCCAAGCGGTTCACAAAGAGCTTTAGAACAAGGCATAGTTTTCCCTGCTGGCTCTTTGGGTGGGGGACCCATCTCCAGCCGTATGGCCATTTTTGAGCCTGGCGCGGCGCCAAGTGGGAAAGGGTGGTGTCGAGGCTGAAGGCAGCAGGAAAGCCCGCAGCCCCCAGGTCTGTGGGGCTACGCAAGCGGTTCTGAAAGAGCTTTAGAACAAGGCATAGTTTTCCCTGCTGGCTCCTTGGGCGGGGGACCCATCTCCAGCCATAGGCCATTTTTGTGACTGACGCGGTGCCAAGTGGGAAAGTGTGCTGTCGAGGCTGAAGGCAGCAAGAAAGCCTGCAGCCCCCAGGTCTGGGGGCTACGCAAGCGGTTCTGAAAGAGCTTTAGAACAAGGCATAGTTTTCCCTGCTGGCTCTTTGGGCATGGGACCCATCTCCAGCCGTATAGCTATTTTTGTGCCTGGCGCGGCGCCAAGTGGGAAAGGGTGTTGTCGAGGCTGAAGGCAGCAGGAAAGCCCGCAGCCCCCAGGTCTGTGGGGCTACGCAAGCGGTTCCCAAAGAGCTTTAGAACAAGGCATAGTTTTCCCTGCTGGCTCTTTGGGCGGGGGACCCATCTCCAGCCATAGGCCATTTTTGTGCCTGGCGCGGCGCCAAGTGGGAAAGGGTGGTGTCGAGGCTGAAGGCAGCAGGAGAGCCTGCAGCCCCCAGGTCTGTGGGGCTATCCAAGCGGTTCACAAAGAGCTTTAGAACAAGGCATAGTTTTCCCTGCTGACTCTTTGGGTGGGGGACCCATCTCCAGCCGTATGGCCATTTTTGAGCCTGGCGCGGCGCCAAGTGGGAAAGGGTGGCTTTGAGGCTGAAGGCAGCAGGAAAGCCCGCAGCCCCCAGGTCTGTGGGGCTACGCAAGCGGTTCCCAAAGAGCTTTAGAACAAGGCATAGTTTTCCCTGCTGGCTCCTTGGGCAGGGGACCCATCTCCAGCCGTATGGCCATTTTTGTGACTGACGCGGTGCCAAGTGGGAAAGTGTGCTGTCGAGGCTGAAGGCAGCAAGAAAGCCTGCAGCCCCCAGGTCTGGGGGCTACGCAAGCGGTTCTGAAAGAGCTTTAGAACAAGGCATAGTTTTCCCTGCTGGCTCTTTGGGCATGGGACCCATCTCCAGCCGTATAGCTATTTTTGTGCCTGGCGCGGCGCCAAGTGGGAAAGGGTGTTGTCGAGGCTGAAGGCAGCAGGAAAGCCCGCAGCCCCCAGGTCTGTGGGGCTACGCAAGCGGTTCCCAAAGAGCTTTAGAACAAGGCATAGTTTTCCCTGCTGGCTCTTTGGGCATGGGACCCATCTCCATCCATAGGCCATTTTTGTGACTGACGCGGTGCCAAAAGGGAAAGTTTGCTGTCGAGGCTGAAGGCAGCAAGAAAGCCTGCAGCCCCCAGGTCTGTGGGGCCAAGCAAGCGGTTCCCAAAGAGCTTTAGAACAAGGCATAGTTTTCCCTGCTGGATCCTTGGGCAGGGGACCCATCTCCAGCCGTATGGCCATTTGTGTGCGTGCGAGGCACCTAGTGGGAAAGGGTGTTGTCTAGGCTGAAGGCAGCAGGAAAGCCCACAGGCCCAAGATCTGTTGGGCTACGCAAGTGGTTCCCAAAGAGATTTAGAACAAGGCATAGTTTTCCCTGCTGGCTCTTTGGGCGGGGGACCCATCTCCAGCCGTATGGCCATTTTTGTGCCTGGCGCGGCGCCAAGTGGGAAAGGGTGGTGTCGAGGCTGAAGGCAGCAGGAAAGCCCGCAGCCCCCAGGTCTGTGGGGCTACGCAAGCGGTTCCCAAAGAGCTTTAGAACAAGGCATAGTTTTCCCTGCTGGCTTTTTGGGCATGGGACCCATCTCCACCCATAGGCCATTTTTGTGCCTGATAGGGCGCCAAGTGGGAAAGGGTGGCTTTGAGGCTGAAGACAGCAGGAAAGCCTGCAGCCCCCAGGTCTGTGGGGCTACGCAAGCGGTTCCCAAAGACCTTTAGAACAAGGCATAATTTTCCCTGCTGGCTCTTTGGGCGGGGGACCCATCTCCAGCCGTATGGCTATTTTTGTGCCTGAAGCGGTGCGTAGTGGCATAGGGTGGTTTTGAGGCTGAAGGCAGCAGGAAAGCCTGCAGCCCCCACGTCTGTGGGGCCAAGCAAGCGGTTCCCAAAGAGCTTTAGAACAAGGCATAGTTTTCCCTGCTGGCTCTTTGGGCGGGGGACCCATCTCCAGACGTATGGCCATTTTTGTGCCTGGCGCGGTGCGTAGTGGGAAAGGGTGGTGTCGAGGCTGAAGGCAGCAGCAAAGCCTGCAGCCCCCAGGTCTGTGGGGCCAAGCAAGCGGTTCCCAAAGAGCTTTAGAACGAGGCATAGTTTTCCCTGCTGGCTCTTTGGGCATGGGACCCATCTCCAGCCGTATGGCCATTTTTGTCCCTGGCCCGGCGCCAAGTGGGAAAGGGTGGCTTTGAGGCTGAAGGCAGCAGGAAAGCCCGCAGCCCCCAGGTCTGTGGGGCTACGCAAGCGGTTCCCAAAGAGCTTTAGAACAAGGCATAGTTTTCCCTGCTCGCTCTTTGGGAGGGGGACCCATCTCCAGCCATATGGCCATTTTTGTGCCTGGCGAAGCCCCAAGTGCGAAAGGGTGGCTTTGAGGCTGAAGGCAGCAGGAAAGCCCGCAGCCCCCAGGTCTGTGGGGCTACGCAAGCGGTTCCCAAAGAGCTTTAGAACAAGGCATAGTTTTCCCTGCTGGCTCTTTGGGCGGGGGACCCATCTCCAGCCGTATGGCCATTTTTGTGCCTGATAGGGCGCCAAGTGGGAAAGGGTGGTGTCGAGGCTGAAGGCAGCAGGAAAGCCCGCAGCCCCCAGGTCTGTGCGGCTACGCAAGCGGTTCCCAAAGAGCTTTAGAACAAGGCATAATTTTCCCTGCTGGCTCTCTGGGCGGGGGACCCATCTCCAGCCGTACGGCCATTTTTGTGCCTGGCGCGGCGCCAAGAGGGAAAGGGTGGTGTCGAGGCTAAAGGCAGCAGGAAAGCCCGCAGCCCCCAGGTCTGTGGAGCTACGCAAGCAGTTCCCAAAGAGCTTTAGAACAAGGCATAGTTTTCCCTGCTGGCTCTTTGGGCGGGGGACCCATCTCCAGCCGTATGGCCATTTTTGTGCCTGGCGCGGTGCCAAGTGTGAAAGGGTGGCTTTGAGGCTGAAGGCAGCAGGAAAGCCCGCAGCCCCCAGGTCTGTGGGGCTACGCAAGCGGTTCCCAAAGAGCTTTAGAACAAGGCATAGTTTTCCCTGCTGGCTCTTTGGGCATGGGACCCATCTCCACCCATAGGCCATTTTTGTGCCTGATAGGGCGCCAAGTGGGAAAGGGTGGCTTTGAGGCTAAAGACAGCAGGAAAGCCTGCAGCCCCCAGGTCTGTGGGGCTACGCAAGCGGTTCCCAAAGAGCTTTAGAACAAGGCATAGTTTTCCCTGCTGGGTCTTTGGGCATGGGACCCATCTCCAGCCGTATGGCCATTTTTGAGCCTGGAGCAGTGCCAAGTGGGAAAGGGTGGTTTTGAGGGTGAAGGCAGCAGGAAAGCCCGCAGCCCCCAGGTCTGTGGGGCTACGCAAGCGGTTCCCAAAGAGCTTTAGAACAAGGCATAGTTTTCCCTGCTGGCTCTTTGGGCGGGGGACCCATCTCCAACCGTATGGCCATTTTTGTGCCTGGCGCGGCGCCAAGTGGGAAAGGGTGGTGTCGAGGCTGAAGGCAGCAGGAAAGCCCGCAGCCCCCACGTCTGTGGGGCCAAGCAAGCGGTTCCCAAAGAGCTTTAGAACAAGGCATAGTTTTCCCTGCTGGCTCTTTGGGCCTGGGACCCATCTCCAGCCATAGGCCATTTTTGTGCCTGGCCCGGCGCCCAGTGGGAAAGGGTGGCTTTGAGGCTTGAAGGCAGCAGGAAAGCCCGCAGCCCCCAGGTCTGTGGGGCTACGCAAGCGGTTTCCAAAGAGCTTTAGAACAAGGCATAGTTTTCCCTGCTGGCTCTCTGGGCGGGGGACCCATCTCCAGCCGTATGGCCATTTTTGAGCCTGGCGCGGCGCCAAGTGGGAAAGGGTGGTGTCGAGGCTAAAGGCAGCAGGAAAGCCCGCAGCCCCCAGGTCTGTGGGGCTACGCAAGCGTTTCCCAAAGAGCTTTAGAACAAGGCATAGTTTTCCCTGCTGGCTCTCTGGGCGGGGGACCCATCTCCAGCCGTATGGCCATTTTTGAGCCTGGCGCGGCGCCAGGTGGGAAAGGGTGGCTTTGAGGCTGAAGGCAGGAGCAAAGCCTGCAGCCCCCACGTCTGTGGTGCTACGCAAGCGGTTCCCAAAGAGCTTTAGAAGAAGGCATAGTTTTCCCAGCTGGCTCTTAGGGCATGGGACCCATCTCCAGCCGTATGGCCATTTTTGTGCCTGGCGCGAAGCCAAGTGGGAAAGGGTGCTGTCGAGGCTGAAGGCAGCAGGAAAGCCCGCAGCCCCAAGGTCTGTGGGGCTACGCAAGCGGTTCCCAAAGAGCTTTAGAACAAGGCATAGTTTTCCCTGCTGGCTCTTTGGGCGGGGGACCCATCTCCAGCCGTATGGCAATTTTTGTGCCTGGCCCGGCGCAAAGTGGGAAAGGGTGGCTTTGAGGCTGAAGGCAGCAGGAAAGCCCGCAGCCCCCAGGTCTGTGCGGCTACGCAAGCGGTTCCCAAAGAGCTTTAGAACAAGGCATAGTTTTCCCTGCTGGCTCTTTGGGCGGGGGACCCATCTCCAGCCGTACGGCCATTTTTGTGCCTGGCGCGGCGCCAAGAGGGAAAGGGTGGTGTCGAGGCTAAAGGCAGCAGGAAAGCCCGCAGCCCCCAGGTCTGTGGGGCTACGCAAGCGGTTCCCAAAGAGCTTTAGAACAAGGCATAGTTTTCCCTGCTGGCTCTTTGGGCATGGGACCCATCTCCACCCATAGGCCATTTTTGTGCCTGATAGGGCGCCAAGTGGGAAAGGGTGGCTTTGAGGCTGAAGACAGCAGGAAAGCCTGCAGCCCCCAGGCCTGTGGGGCTACGCAAGCGGTTCCCAAAGACCTTTAGAACAAGGCATAGTTTTCCCTGCTGGCTCTTTGGGTGGGGGACCCATCTCCAGCCATATGGCTATTTTTGTGCCTGACGCGGTGCGTAGTGGCATAGGGTGGTTTTGAGGCTGAAGGCAGCAGGAAAGCCCGCAGCCCCCACGTCTGTGGGGCCAAGCAAGCGGTTCATAAAGAGCTTTAGAACAAGGCATAGTTTTCCCTGCTGGCTCTTTGGGCGGGGGACCCATCTCCAGCCGTATGGCCATTTTTGTGCCTGGCGCGGTGCGTAGTGGGAAAGGGTGGTTTTGAGGCTGAAGGCAGCAGGAAAGCCCGCAGCCCCCAGGTCTGTGGGGCTACGCAAGCGGTTCCCAAAGACCTTTAGAACAAGGCATAGTTTTCCCTGCTGGCTCTTTGGGCGGGGGACCCATCTCCAGCCGTATGGCCATTTTTGTGCCTGGCGCGGCGCCAAGTGGGTAAGGGTGGTGTCGAGGCTGAAGGCAGCAGCAAAGCCTGCAGCCCCCAGGTCTGTGGGGCCAAGCAAGCGGTTCCCAAAGAGCTTTAGAACAAGGCATAGTTTTCCCTGCTGGGTCTTTGGGCATGGGACCCATCTCCAGCCGTATGGCCATTTTTGTCCCTGGCCCGGCGCCAAGTGGGAAAGGGTGGCTTTGAGGCTGAAGGCAGCAGGGAAGCCCGCAGCCCCCAGGTCTGTGGGGCTACGCAAGCGGTTCCCAAAGAGCTTTAGAACAAGGCATAGTTTTCCCTGCTCGCTCTTTGGGCGGGGGACACATCTCCAGCCATATGGCCATTTTTGAGCCTGGCGAAGCCCCAAGTGCGAAAGGGTGGCTTTGAGGCTGAAGGCAGCAGGAAAGCCCGCAGCCCCCAGGTCTGTGGGGCTACGCAAGCGGTTCCCAAAGAGCTTTAGAACAAGGCATAGTTTTCCCTGCTGGCTCTTTTGGCAGGGGACCCATCTCCAGCCGTATGGCCATTTTTGTGCCTGGCCCGGCGCCAAGTGGGAAAGGGTGGCTTTGAGACTGAAGGCAGCAGGAAAGCCCGCAGCCCCCAGGTCTGTGGGGCTACGCAAGCGGTTCCCAAAGAGCTTTAGAACAAGGCATAGTTTTCCCTGCTGGCTCTCTGGGCGGGGGACCCATCTCCAGCCGTATGGCCATTTTTGAGCCTGGAGCAGTGCCAAGTGGGAAAGGGTGGTGTCGAGGCTGAAGGCAGCAGGAAAGCCCGCAGCCCCCAGGTCTGTGGGGCTACGCAAGCAGTTCCCAAAGAGCTTTAGAACAAGGCATAGTTTTCCCTGCTGGCTCTTTGGGCGGGGGACCCATCTCCAGCCGTATGGCCATTTTTGTGCCTGGCCGGGGGCCAAGTGGGAAAGGGTGGTTTTGAGGCTGAAGGCAGCAGGAAAGCCCGCAGCCCCCAGGTGTGTGGGGCTACGCAAGCGGTTCCCAAAGAGCTTTAGAACAAGGCATAGTTTTCCCTGCTGGCTCTTTGGGCATGGGACCCATCTCCAGCCATAGGCCATTTTTGTGCCTGATGCGGCGCCAAGTGGGAAAGGGTGGCTTTGAGGCTGAAGGCAGCAGGAAAGCCCGCAGCCCCCAGGTCTGTGGGGCTACGCAAGCGGTTCCCAAAGAGCTTTAGAACAAGGCATAGTTTTCCCTGCTGGCTCTTTGGGCGGGGGACCCATCTCCAGCCGTACGGCCATTTTTGTGCCTGGCGCGGCGCCAAGAGGGAAAGGGTGGTGTCGAGGCTAAAGGCAGCAGGAAAGCCCGCAGCCCCCAGGTCTGTGGGGCTACGCAAGCGGTTCCCAAAGAGCTTTAGAACAAGGCATAGTTTTCCCTGCTGGCTCTTTGGGCGGGGGACCCATCTCCAGCCGTATGGCCATTTTTGTGCATGGCGCAGCGCCAAGTGGGAAATGGTGGTATCGAGGCTGAAGGCAGCAGGAAAGCCCGCAGCCCCCAGGTCTGTGGGGCTACGCAAGCGGTTCCCAAAGAGCTTTAGAACAAGGCATAGTTTTCCCTGCTGGCTCTTTGGGCATGGGACCCATCTCCACCCATAGGCCATTTTTGTGCCTGATAGGGCGCCAAGTGGGAAAGGGTGGCTTTGAGGCTGAAGACAGCAGGAAAGCCTGCAGCCCCCAGGTCTGTGGGGCTACGCAAGCGGTTCCCAAAGACCTTTAGAACAAGGCATAGTTTTCCCTGCTGGCTCTTTGGGCGGGGGACCCATCTCCAGCCGTATGGCTATTTTTGTGCCTGAAGCGGTGCGTAGTGGCATAGGGTGGTTTTGAGGCTGAAGGCAGCAGGAAAGCCTGCAGCCCCCACGTCTGTGGGGCCAAGCAAGCGGTTCCCAAAGAGCTTTAGAACAAGGCATAGTTTTCCCTGCTGGCTCTTTGGGCGGGGGACCCATCTCCAGCCGTATGGCCATTTTTGTGCCTGGCGCGGTGCGTAGTGGGAAAGGGTGGTGTCGAGGCTGAAGGCAGCAGCAAAGCCTGCAGCCCCCAGGTCTGTGGGGCCAAGCAAGCGGTTCCCAAAGAGCTTTAGAAGAAGGCATAGTTTTCCCTGCTGGCTCTTTGGGCATGGGACCCATCTCCAGCCGTATGGCCATTTTTGTCCCTGGCCCGGCGCCAAGTGGGAAAGGGTGGCTTTGAGGCTGAAGGCAGCAGGAAAGCCCGCAGCCCCCAGGTCTGTGGGGCTACGCAAGCGGTTCCCAAAGAGCTTTAGAACAAGGCATAGTTTTCCCTGCTCGCTCTTTGGGAGGGGGACCCATCTCCAGCCATATGGCCATTTTTGTGCCTGGCGAAGCCCCAAGTGCGAAAGGGTGGCTTTGAGGCTGAAGGCAGCAGGAAAGCCCGCAGCCCCCAGGTCTGTGGGGCTACGCAAGCGGTTCCCAAAGAGCTTTAGAACAAGGCATAGTTTTCCCTGCTGGCTCTTTGGGCGGGGGACCCATCTCCAGCCGTATGGCCATTTTTGTGCCTGATAGGGCGCCAAGTGGGAAAGGGTGGTTTCGAGGCTGAAGACAGCAGGAAAGCCCGCAGCCCCCACGTCTGTGGGGCCAAGCAAGCGGTTCCCAAAGAGCTTTAGAACAAGGCATAGTTTTCCCAGCTGGCTCTTTGGGCGTGGGACCCATCTCCAGACGTATGGCCATTTTTGTGCCTGGCGCGGTGCGTAGTGGGAAAGGGTGGTGTCGAGGCTGAAGGCAGCAGCAAAGCCTGCAGCCCCCAGGTCTGTGGGGCCAAGCAAGCGGTTCCCAAAGAGCTTTAGAACAAGGCATAGTTTTCCCTGCTGGCTCTTTGAGCATGGGACCCATCTCCAGCCGTATGGCCATTTTTGTCCCTGGCCCGGCGCCAAGTGGGAAAGGGTGGCTTTGAGGCTGAAGGCAGCAGGAAAGCCCGCAGCCCCCACGTGTGTGGGGCTACGCAAGCGGTTCCCAAAGAGCTTTAGAACAAGGCATAGTTTTCCCTGCTGGCTCTTTGGGCATGGGACCCATCTCCAGCCATAGGCCATTTTTGTGCTTGATAGGGCGCCAAGTGGGAAAGGGTGGTGTCGAGGCTGAAGGCAGCAGGAAAGCCCGCAGCCCCCAGGTCTGTGGGGCTACGCAAGCGGTTCCCAAAGAGCTTTAGAACAAGGCATAATTTTCCCTGCTGGCTCTCTGGGCGGGGGACCCATCTCCAGCCGTACGGCCATTTTTGTGCCTGGCGCGGCGCCAAGAGGGAAAGGGTGGTGTCGAGGCTAAAGGCAGCAGGAAAGCCCGCAGCCCCCAGGTCTGTGGAGCTACGCAAGCAGTTCCCAAAGAGCTTTAGAACAAGGCATAGTTTTCCCTGCTGGCTCTTTGGGCGGGGGACCCATCTCCAGCCGTATGGCCATTTTTGTGCCTGGCGCGGTGTCAAGTGTGAAAGGGTGGCTTTGAGGCTGAAGGCAGCAGGAAAGCCCGCAGCCCCCAGGTCTGTGGGGCTACGCAAGCGGTTCCCAAAGAGCTTTAGAAGAAGGCATAGTTTTCCCTGCTGGCTCTTTGGGCATGGGACCCATCTCCACCCATAGGCCATTTTTGTGCCTGATAGGGCGCCAAGTGGGAAAGGGTGGCTTTGAGGCTAAAGACAGCAGGAAAGCCTGCAGCCCCCAGGTCTGTGGGGCTACGCAAGCGGTTCCCAAAGAGCTTTAGAACAAGGCATAGTTTTCCCTGCTGGCTCTTTGGGTGGGGGACCCATCTCCAGCCGTATGGCTATTTTTGTGCCTGACGCGGTGCGTAGTGGCATAGGGTGGTTTTGAGGCTGAAGGCAGCAGGAAAGCCCGCAGCCCCCACGTCTGTGGGGCCAAGCAAGCGGTTCATAAAGAGCTTTAGAACAAGGCATAGTTTTCCCTGCTGGCTCTTTGGGCGGGGGACCCATCTCCAGCCGTATGGCCATTTTTGTGCCTGGCGCGGTGCGTAGTGGGAAAGGGTGGTTTTGAGGCTGAAGGCAGCAGGAAAGCCCGCAGCCCCCAGGTCTGTGGGGCTACGCAAGCGGTTCCCAAAGAGCTTTAGAACAAGGCATAGTTTTCCCTGCTGGCTCTTTGGGCGGGGGACCCATCTCCAGCCGTATGGCCATTTTTGTGCCTGGCGCGGCGCCAAGTGGGTAAGGGTGGTGTCGAGGCTGAAGGCAGCAGCAAAGCCCGCAGCCCCCAGGTCTGTGGGGCTACGCAAGCGGTTCCCAAAGAGCTTTAGAACAAGGCATAGTTTTCCCTGCTGGCTCTTTGGGCGGGGGACACATCTCCAGCCATATGGCCATTTTTGTGCCTGGCGAAGCCCCAAGTGCGAAAGGGTGGCTTTGAGGCTGAAGGCAGCAGGAAAGCCCGCAGCCCCCACGTGTGTGGGGCTACGCAAGCGGTTCCCAAAGAGCTTTAGAACAAGGCATAGTTTTCCCTGCTGGCTCTTTGGGCATGGGACCCATCTCCAGCCATAGGCCATTTTTGTGCTTGATAGGGCGCCAAGTGGGAAAGGGTGCTGTCGAGGCTGAAGGCAGCAGGAAAGCCCGCAGCCCCCAGGTCTGTGCGGCTACGCAAGCGGTTCCCAAAGAGCTTTAGAACAAGGCATAGTTTTCCCTGCTGGCTCTCTGGGCGGGGGACCCATCTCCAGCCGTATGGCCATTTTTGTGCCTGGCGCGGCGCCAAGTGGGAAAGGGTGGTGTCGAGGCTGAAGGCAGCAGGAAAGCCCGCAGCCCCCAGGTCTGTGCGGCTACGCAAGCGGTTCCCAAAGAGCTTTAGAACAAGGCATAGTTTTCCCTGCTGGCTCTTTGGGCGGGGGACCCATCTCCAGCCGTATGGCCATTTTTGTGCCTGGCACGGCGCCAAGTGGGAAAGGGTGGTGTCGAGGCTGAAGGCAGCAGCAAAGCCCGCAGCCCCCATGTCTGTAGGGCTACGCAAGCGGTTCCCAAAGAGCTTTAGAACAAGGCATAGTTTTCCCTGCTGGCTCTCTGGGCGGGGGACCCATCTCCAGCCATAGACCATTTTTGTGCCTAGCGCGGAGCCAAGTGGGAAAGGGTGGCTTTGAGGCTGAAGGCAGCAGCAAAGCCTGCAGGCCCCACGTCTGTGGGGCCACGCAAGCGGTTCCCAAAGAGCTTTAGAACAAGGCATAGTTTTCCTTGCTGGGTCTTTGGGCATGGGACCGATCTCCAGCCATAGGCCATTTTTTTACCTGATGGAGTGCCAAGTGGGAAAGGGTGGCTTTGAGGCTGAAGGCAGCAGGAAAGCCTGCAGCCCCCAGGTCTGTGGGGCTATGCAAGCGGTTCCCAAAGAGCTTTAGAACAAGGCATAGTTTTCCCTGCTGGCTCTTTGGGCGGGGGACCCATCTCCAGCCGTATGGCCATTTTTGTGCCTGGCGCGGCGCCAAGTGGGAAAGGGTGGTGTCGAGCCTGAAGGCAGCAGGAAAGCCCGCAGCCCCCAGGTCTGTGGGGCTACGCAAGCGGTTCCCAAAGAGCTTTAGAACAAGGCATAGTTTTCCCTGCTTGTTCTTTGGGCGGGGGACCCATCTCCAGCCGTATGGCCATTTTTGTGCCTGGCGCGGCGCCAAGTGGGAAAGGGTGGTGTCGAGGCTGAAGGCAGCAGGAAAGCCCGCAGCCCCCAGGTCTGTGGGGCTACGCAAGTGGTTCCCAAAGAGCTTTAGAACAAGGCATAGTTTTCCCTGTTGGCTCTTTTGACAGGGGACACATCTCCAGCCGTATGGCCATTTTTGAGCCTGGCGCGGCGCCAAGTGGGAAAGGGTGGTGTCGAGGCTGAAGGCAGTAGGAAAGCCCGCAGCCCCCAGGTCTGTGGGGCTATGCAAGCGGTTCCCAAAGAGCTTTAGAACAAGGCATAGTTTTCCCTGCTGGCTCTTTGGGCGGGGGACCCATCTCCAGCCATATGGCCATTTTTGTGCCTGGCGCGGCGCCAAGTGGGAAAGGGTGGTTTTGAGGCTGAAGGCAGCAGCAAAGCCGGCAGCCCCCAGGTCTGTGGGGCTACGCAAGCGGTTCCCAAAGAGCTTTAGAACAAGGCATAGTTTTCCCTGCTGGCTCTTTGGGCATGGGACCCATCTCCACCCATAGGCCATTTTTGTGCCTGGCGCGACGCCAAGTGGGAAAGGGTGTTGTCGAGGCTGAAGGCAGCAGCAAAGCCTGCAGGCCCCACGTCTGTGGGGCCACGCAAGCGGTTCCCAAAGAGCTTTAGAACAAGGCATAGTTTTCCCTGCTGGCTCTTTGGGCGGGGGACCCATCTCCAGCCGTATGGCCATTTTTGTGCCTGGCACGGCGCCAAGTGGGAAAGGGTGGTGTCGAGGCTGAAGGCAGCAGGAAAGCCCGCAGCCCCCATGTCTGTAGGGCTACGCAAGCGGTTCCCAAAGAGCTTTAGAACAAGGCATAGTTTTCCCTGCTGGCTCTCTGGGCGGGGGACCCATCTCCAGCCATAGACCATTTTTGTGCCTAGCGCGGCGCCAAGTGGGAAAGGGTGGCTTTGAGGCTGAAGGCAGCAGCAAAGCCTGCAGGCCCCACGTCTGTGGGGCCACGCAAGCGGTTCCCAAAGAGCTTTAGAACAAGGCATAGTTTTCCTTGCTGGGTCTTTGGGCATGGGACCGATCTCCAGCCATAGATCATTTTTTTACCTGATGGAGTGCCAAGTGGGAAAGGGTGGCTTTGAGGCTGAAGGCAGCAGGAAAGCCTGCAGCCCCCAGGTCTGTGGGGCTACGCAAGCGGTTCCCAAAGAGCTTTAGAACAAGGCATAGTTTTCCTTGCTGGCTCTTTGGGCATGGGCCCCATCTCCAGCCATAGGCCATTTTTGTGCCTGATGCGGCGCCAAGTGGGAAAGGGTGGCTTTGAGGCTGAAGGCAGCAGGAAAGCCCGCAGCCCCCAGGTCTGTGGGGCTACGCAAGCGGTTCCCAAAGAGCTTTAGAAGAAGGCATAGTTTTCCCTGCTGGCTCTTTGGACGGGGGACCCATTTCCAGCCGTATGGCCATTTTTGTGCCTGGCGCGGTGCGTAGTGGTAAAGGGTGGTTTTGACGCTGAAGGCAGCAGCAAAGCCCGCGCCCCCAGGTCTGTGCGGCTACGCAAGCGGTTCCCAAAGAGCTTTAGAACAAGGCATAGTTTTCCCTGCTGGCTCTTTGGGCGGGGGACCCATCTCCAGCCGTATGGCCATTTTTGTGCCTGGCGCGGCGCCAAGTGGGTAAGGGTGGTGTCGAGGCTGAAGGCAGCAGCAAAGCCTGCAGCCCCCAGTCTGTGGGGCCAAGCAAGCGGTTCCCAAAGAGCTTTAGAACAAGGCATAGTTTTCCCTGCTGGCTCTTTGGGCATGGGACCCATCTCCAGCCATAGGCCATTTTTGTGCCTGGCGCGGCGCCAAGTGGGAAAGGGTGGCTTTGAGGCTGAAGGCAGCAGGAAAGCCTGCAGCCCCCAAGTCTCTGGGCTACGCAAGCAGTTCCCAAAGAGCTTTAGAACAAGGCATAATTTTCCCTGCTGGCTCTCTGGGCGGGGGGACCCATCTCCAGCCATAGGCCGTTTTTGTGCCTGGCGCGGCGCCAAGTGGGAAAGGGTGCTGTCGAGGCTGAAGGCAGCAGCAAAGCCTGCAGCCCCCAGGTCTGTGGGGCTATGCAAGCGGTTCCCAAAGAGCTTTAGAACAAGGCATAGTTTTCCCTGCTGGCTCTTTGGGCGGGGGACCCATCTCCAGCCGTATGGCCATTTTTGTGCCTGGCACGGCGCCAAGTGGGAAAGGGTGGTGTCGAGGCTGAAGGCAGCAGGAAAGCCCGCAGCCCCCATGTCTGTAGGGCTACGCAAGCGGTTCCCAAAGAGCTTTAGAACAAGGCATAGTTTTCCCTGCTGGCTCTCTGGGCGGGGGACCCATCTCCCAGCCATAGACCATTTTTGTGCCTAGCGCGGCGCCAAGTGGGGAAAGGGTGGCTTTGAGGCTGAAGGCAGCAGCAAAGCCTGCAGGCCCCACGTCTGTGGGGCCACGCCAGCGGTTCCCAAAGAGCTTTAGAACAAGGCATAGTTTTCCTTGCTGGGTCTTTGGGCATGGGACCGATCTCCAGCCATAGGCCATTTTTTTACCTGATGGAGTGCCAAGTGGGAAAGGGTGGCTTTGAGGCTGAAGGCAGCAGGAAAGCCTGCAGCCCCCAGGTCTGTGGGGCTACGCAAGCGGTTCCCAAAGAGCTTTAGAACAAGGCATAGTTTTCCTTGCTGGCTCTTTGGGCGGGGGACCCATCTCCAGCCATAGGCCATTTTTGTTGCCTGATGCGGCGCCAAGTGGGAAAGGGTGGCTTTGAGGCTGAAGGCAGCAGGGAAAGCCCGCAGCCCCCCAGGTCTGTGCGGCTACGCAAGCGGTTCCCAAAGAGCTTTAGAACAAGGCAAAATTCTTCCTTGCTGGCTCTCTGGGCGCGGGGACCCATCTCCAGCCGTATGGCCATTTTTGTGCCTAGCGCGACGCCAAGTGGGAAAGGGTGGCTTTGAGGCTGAAGGCAGCAGCAAAGCCTGCAGCCCCCAGGTCTGTGGGGCTACGCAAGCGAGTTCCCAAAGAGCTTTAGAACAAGGCATAGTTTTCCCTGCCTGGTCTTTGGGCATGGGACCCATCTCCAGCCATAGGCCATTTTTGTGCCTGGCGCGACACCAAGTGGGAAAGGGTGGCTTTGAGGCTGAAGGCAGCAGGAAAGCCCGCAGCGCCAGGTCTGTGCGGCTACGCAAGCGGTTCCCAAAGAGCTTTAGAACAAGGCCATAATTTTCCTTGCTGCTCTCTGGGCGGGGGACCCATCTCCAGCCGTATGGCCATTTTTGTGCCTGGCGCGGCGCCAAGTGGGAAAGGGTGGTGTCGAGGCTGAAGGCAGCAGGAAAGCCCGCAGCCCCCAGGTCTGTGGGGCTACGCAAGCGGTTCCCAAAGATCTTTAGAACAAGGCATAATTTTCCTTGCTGGCTCTCTGGGCGGGGGACCCATCTCCAGCCGTATGGCCATTTTTGTGCCTGGCGCGGCGCCAAGTGGGAAAGGGTGGTGTCGAGGCTGAAGGCAGCAGGAAAGCCCGCAGCCCCCAGGTCTGTGGGGCTACGCAAGCGGTTCCCAAAGAGCTTTAGAAGAAGGCATAGTTTTCCCTGCTGGCTCTTTGGACGGGGGACCCATTTCCAGCCGTATGGCCATTTTTGTGCCTGGCGCGGTGCGTAGTGGTAAAGGGTGGTTTTGACGCTGAAGGCAGCAGCAAAGCCCGCAGCCCCCAGGTCTGTGCGGCTACGCAAGCGGTTCCCAAAGAGCTTTAGAACAAGGCATAGTTTTCCCTGCTGGCTCTTTGGGCGGGGGACCCATCTCCAGCCGTATGGCCATTTTTGTGCCTGGCGCGGCGCCAAGTGGGAAAGGGTGGTTTTGAGGCTGAAGGCAGCAGCAAAGCGCTGCAGCCCCCAGGTCTGTGGGGCCAAGCAAGCGGTTCCCAAAGAGCTTTAGAACAAGGCCATAGTTTTCCCTGCTGGCTCTTTGGGCATGGGACCCATCTCCAGCCATAGGCCATTTTTGTGCCTGGCGCGGCGCCAAGTGGGAAAGGGTGGCTTTGAGGCTGAAGGCAGCAGCAAAGCCTGCAGGCCCCACGTCTGTGGGGCCACGCAAGCGGTTCCCAAAGAGCTTTAGAACAAGGCATAGTTTTCCTTGCTGGGTCTTTGGGCATGGGACCGATCTCCAGCCATAGGCCATTTTTTTGCCTGATGGAGTGCCAAGTGTGAAAGGGTGGCTTTGAGGCTGAAGGCAGCAGGAAAGCCTGCAGCCCCCAGGTCTGTGGGGCTACGCAAGCGGTTCCAAAGAGCTTTAGAACAAGGCATAGTTTTCCTTGCTGGCTCTTTGGGCATGGGACCCATCTCCAGCCATAGGCCATTTTTGTGCCTGATGCGGCGCCAAGTGGGAAAGGGTGGCTTTGAGGCTGAAGGGCAGCAGGAAAGCCCGCAGCCCCCAGGTCTGTGCGGCTACGCAAGCGGTTCCCAAAGAGCTTTAGAACAAGGCATAATTTTCCTTGCTGGGTCTCTGGGCGGGGGACCCATCTCCAGCCGTATGGCCATTTTTGTGCCTAGCGCGACGCCAAGTGGGAAAGGGTGGCTTTGAGGCTGAAGGCAGCAGCAAAGCCCGCAGCCCCCAGGTCTGTGGGGCTACGCAAGCGGTTCCCAAAGAGCTTTAGAACAAGGCATAGTTTTCCCTGCTGGGTCTTTTGGGCATGGGACCCATCTCCAGCCGTATGGCCATTTTTGTGTCTGGCGCGGCGCCAAGTGGGAAAGGGTGGTTTTGAGGCTGAAGGCAGCAGGAAAGCCCGCAGCCCCCAGGTCTTTGGGGCTACGCAAGCGGTTCCCAAAGAGCTTTAGAACAAGGCATAGTTTTCCCTGCTGGCTCTTTGGGCGGGGGACCCATCTCCAGCCGTATGGCCATTTTTGTGCCTGGCACGGCGCCAAGTGGGAAAGGGTGGTGTCGAGGCTGAAGGCAGCAGGAAAGCCCGCAGCCCCCATGTCTGTAGGGCTACGCAAGCGGTTCCCAAAGAGCTTTAGAACAAGGCATAGTTTTCCCTGCTGGCTCTCTGGGCGGGGGGACCCATCTCCAGCCATAGACCATTTTTGTGCCTAGCGCGGCGCCAAGTGGGAAAGGGTGGCTTTGAGGCTGAAGGCAGCAGCAAAGCCTGCAGGCCCCACGTCTGTGGGGCCACGCAAGCGGTTCCCAAAGAGCTTTAGAACAAGGCATAGTTTTCCTTGCTGGGTCTTTGGGCATGGGACCGATCTCCAGCCATAGATCATTTTTTTACCTGATGGAGTGCCAAGTGGGAAAGGGTGGCTTTGAGGCTGAAGGCAGCAGGAAAGCCTGCAGCCCCCAGGTCTGTGGGGCTACGCAAGCGGTTCCCAAAGAGCTTTAGAACAAGGCATAGTTTTCCTTGCTGGCTCTTTGGGCATGGGCCCCATCTCCAGCCATAGGCCATTTTTGTGCCTGATGCGGCGCCAAGTGGGAAAGGGTGGCTTTGAGGCTGAAGGCAGCAGGAAAGCCCGCAGCCCCCAGGTCTGTGCGGCTACGCAAGCGGTTCCCAAAGAGCTTTAGAACAAGGCAAAATTTTCCTTGCTGGCTCTCTGGGCGGGGGACCCATCTCCAGCCGTATGGCCATTTTTGTGCCTAGCGCGACGCCAAGTGGGAAAGGGTGGCTTTGAGGCTGAAGGCAGCAGGAAAGCCCGCAGCGCCAGGTCTGTGGGGCTACGCAAGCGGTTCCCAAAGAGCTTTAGAACAAGGCATAATTTTCCTTGCTGGCTCTCTGGGCGGGGGACCCATCTCCAGCCGTATGGCCATTTTTGTGCCTGGCGCGGCGCCAAGTGGGAAAGGGTGGTGTCGAGGCTGAAGGCAGCAGGAAAGCCCGCAGCCCCCAGGTCTGTGGGGCTACGCAAGCGGTTCCCAAAGAGCTTTAGAACAAGGCATAGTTTTCCCTGCTGGCTCTTTGGGCGGGGGACCCATTTCCAGCCGTATGGCCATTTTTGTGCCTGGCGCGGTGCGTAGTGGGAAAGGGTGGTTTTGAGGCTGAAGGCAGCAGGAAAGCCTGCAGCCCCCAGGTCTGTGGGGCCAAGCAAGCGGTTCCCAAAGAGCTTTAGAACAAGGCATAGTTTTCCCTGATGGCTCTTTGGGCATGGGACCCATCTCCAGCCATAGGCCATTTTTGTGCCTGATAGGGCGCCAAGTGGGAAAGGGTGGCTTTGAGGCTGAAGGCAGCAGGAAAGCCTGCAGCCCCCAGGTCTGTGGGGCTACGCAAGCGGTTCCCAAAGAGCTTTAGAAGAAGGCATAATTTTCCCTGCTGGCTCTTTGGACGGGGGACCCATTTCCAGCCGTATGGCCATTTTTGTGCCTGGCGCGGTGCGTAGTGGTAAAGGGTGGTTTTGACGCTGAAGGCAGCAGGAAAGCCCGCAGCCCCCAGGTCTGTGCGGCTACGCAAGCGGTTCCCAAAGAGCTTTAGAACAAGGCATAGTTTTCCCTGCTGGCTCTTTGGGCGGGGGACCCATCTCCAGCCGTATGGCCATTTTTGTGCCTGGCGCGGCGCCAAGTGGGAAAGGGTGGTTTTGAGGCTGAAGGCAGCAGCAAAGCCTGCAGCCCCCAGGTCTGTGGGGCCAAGCAAGCGGTTCCCAAAGAGCTTTAGAACAAGGCATAGTTTTCCCTGCTGGCTCTTTGGGCATGGGACCCATCTCCAGACATAGGCCATTTTTGTGCCTGGCGCGGCGCCAAGTGGGAAAGGGTGGCTTTGAGGCTGAAGGCAGCAGCAAAGCCTGCAGGCCCCACGTCTGTGGGGCCACGCAAGCGGTTCCCAAAGAGCTTTAGAACAAGGCATAGTTTTCCTTGCTGGGTCTTTGGGCATGGGACCGATCTCCAGCCATAGGCCATTTTTTTGCCTGATGGAGTGCCAAGTGGGAAAGGGTGGCTTTGAGGCTGAAGGCAGCAGGAAAGCCTGCAGCCCCCAGGTCTGTGGGGCTACGCAAGCGGTTCCCAAAGAGCTTTAGAACAAGGCATAGTTTTCCTTGCTGGCTCTTTGGGCATGGGACCCATCTCCAGCCATAGGCCATTTTTGTGCCTGATGCGGCGCCAAGTGGGAAAGGGTGGCTTTGAGGCTGAAGGCAGCAGGAAAGCCCGCAGCCCCCAGGTCTGTGGGGCTACGCAAGCGGTTCCCAAAGAGCTTTAGAACAAAGCATAGTTTTCCCTGCTGGGTCTTTGGGCATGGGACCCATCTCCAGCCATAGGCCATTTTTGTGCCTGGCGCGACGCCAAGTGGGAAAGGGTGGCTTTGAGGCTGAAGGCAGCAGGAAAGCCCGCAGCCCCCAGGTCTGTGGGGCTACGCAAGCGGTTCCCAAAGAGCTTTAGAACAAGGCATAATTTTCCTTGCTGGCTCTCTGGGCGGGGGACCCATCTCCAGCCGTATGGCCATTTTTGTGCCTGGCGCGGCGCCAAGTGGGAAAGGGTGGTGTCGAGGCTGAAGGCAGCAGGAAAGCCCGCAGCCCCCAGGTCTGTGGGGCTACACAAGCGGTTCCCAAAGAGCTTTAGAACAAGGCATAGTTTTCCCTGCTGGCTCTTTGGGCGGGGGACCCATCTCCAGCCGTATGGCCATTTTTGTGCCTGGCGCGGCGCCAAGTGGGAAAGGGTGGTTTTGAGGCTGAAGGCAGCAGGAAAGCCTGCAGCCCCCAGGTCTGTGGGGCTACGCAAGCGGTTCCCAAAGAGCTTTAGAAGAAGGCATAGTTTTCCCTGCTGGCTCTTTGGACGGGGGACCCATTTCCAGCCGTATGGCCATTTTTCTGCCTGGCGCGGCGCCAAGTGGGAAAGGGTGGTTTTGACGCTGAAGGCAGCAGGAAAGCCCGCAGCCCCCAGGTCTGTGCGGCTACGCAAGCGGTTCCCAAAGAGCTTTAGAACAAGGCATAGTTTTCCCTGCTGGCTCTTTGGGCATGGGACCCATCTCCAGCCATAGGCCATTTTTGTGCCTGATAGGGCGCCAAGTGGGAAAGGGTGGCTTTGAGGCTGAAGGCAGCAGGAAAGCCTGCAGCCCCCAAGTCTCTGGGGCTACGCAAGCAGTTCCCAAAGAGCTTTAGAACAAGGCATAATTTTCCCTGCTGGCTCTCTGGGCGGGGGACCCATCTCCAGCCATAGGCCGTTTTTGTGCCTGGCGCGGCGCCAAGTGGGAAAGGGTGCTGTCGAGGCTGAAGGCAGCAGCAAAGCCTGCAGCCCCCAGGTCTGTGGGGCTATGCAAGCGGTTCCCAAAGAGCTTTAGAACAAGGCATAGTTTTCCCTGCTGGCTCTTTGGGCGGGGGACCCATCTCCAGTCGTATGGCTATTTTTATGCCTGGCGCGGTGCGTAGTGGGAAAGGGTGGTTTTGAGGCTGAAGGCAGCAGGAAAGCCCGCAGCCCCCAGGTCTTTGGGGCTACGCAAGCGGTTCCCAAAGAGCTTTAGAACAAGGCATAGTTTTCCCTGCTGGCTCTTTGGGCGGGGGACACATCTCCAGCCGTATGGCCATTTTTGTGCCTGGCACGGCGCCAAGTGGGAAAGGGTGGTGTCGAGGCTGAAGGCAGCAGGAAAGCCCGCAGCCCCCATGTCTGTAGGGCTACGCAAGCGGTTCCCAAAGAGCTTTAGAACAAGGCATAGTTTTCCCTGCTGGCTCTCTGGGCGGGGGACCCATCTCCAGCCATAGACCATTTTTGTGCCTAGCGCGGCGCCAAGTGGGAAAGGGTGGCTTTGAGGCTGAAGGCAGCAGCAAAGCCTGCAGGCCCCACGTCTGTGGGGCCACGCAAGCGGTTCCCAAAGAGCTTTAGAACAAGGCATAGTTTTCCTTGCTGGGTCTTTGGGCATGGGACCGATCTCCAGCCATAGGCCATTTTTTTGCCTGATGGAGTGCCAAGTGGGAAAGGGTGGCTTTGAGGCTGAAGGCAGCAGGAAAGCCTGCAGCCCCCAGGTCTGTGGGGCTACGCAAGCGGTTCCCAAAGAGCTTTAGAACAAGGCATAGTTTTCCTTGCTGGCTCTTTGGGCATGGGCCCCATCTCCAGCCATAGGCCATTTTTGTGCCTGATGCGGCGCCAAGTGGGAAAGGGTGGCTTTGAGGCTGAAGGCAGCAGGAAAGCCCGCAGCCCCCAGGTCTGTGCGGCTACGCAAGCGGTTCCCAAAGAGCTTTAGAACAAGGCAAAATTTTCCTTGCTGGCTCTCTGGGCGGGGGACCCATCTCCAGCCGTATGGCCATTTTTGTGCCTAGCGCGACGCCAAGTGGGAAAGGGTGGCTTTGAGGCTGAAGGCAGCAGCAAAGCCTGCAGCCCCCAGGTCTGTGGGGCTACGCAAGCGGTTCCCAAAGAGCTTTAGAACAAGGCATAGTTTTCCCTGCTGGGTCTTTGGGCATGGGACCCATCTCCAGCCATAGGCCATTTTTGTGCCTGGCGCGACACCAAGTGGGAAAGGGTGGCTTTGAGGCTGAAGGCAGCAGGAAAGCCCGCAGCGCCAGGTCTGTGGGGCTACGCAAGCGGTTCCCAAAGAGCTTTAGAACAAGGCATAATTTTCCTTGCTGGCTCTCTGGGCGGGGGACCCATCTCCAGCCGTATGGCCATTTTTGTGCCTGGCGCGGCGCCAAGTGGGAAAGGGTGGTGTCGAGGCTGAAGGCAGCAGGAAAGCCCGCAGCCCCCAGGTCTGTGGGGCTACGCAAGCGGTTCCCAAAGAGCTTTAGAACAAGGCATAATTTTCCTTGCTGGCTCTCTGGGCGGGGGACCCATCTCCAGCCGTATGGCCATTTTTGTGCCTGGCGCGGCGCCAAGTGGGAAAGGGTGGTGTCGAGGCTGAAGGCAGCAGGAAAGCCCGCAGCCCCCAGGTCTGTGGGGCTACGCAAGCGGTTCCCAAAGAGCTTTAGAACAAGGCATAGTTTTCCCTGCTGGCTCTTTGGGCGGGGGACCCATCTCCAGCCGTATGGCCATTTTTGTGCCTGGCGCGGTGCGTAGTGGGAAAGGGTGGTTTTGAGGCTGAAGGCAGCAGGAAAACCTGCAGCCCCCAGGTCTGTGCGGCCAAGCAAGCGGTTCCCAAAGAGCTTTAGAACAAGGCATATTTTTCCCTGATGGCTCTTTGGGCATGGGACCCATCTCCAGCCATAGGCCATTTTTGTGCCTGATAGGGCGCCAAGTGGGAAAGGGTGGCTTTGAGGCTGAAGGCAGCAGGAAAGCCTGCAGCCCCCAGGTCTGTGGGGCTACGCAAGCGGTTCCCAAAGAGCTTTAGAAGAAGGCATAGTTTTCCCTGCTGGCTCTTTGGGCGGGGGACCCATCTCCAGCCGTATGGCCATTTTTGTGCCTGGCGCGGTGCGTAGTGGTAAAGGGTGGTTTTGACGCTGAAGGCAGCAGCAAAGCCCGCAGCCCCCAGGTCTGTGCGGCTACGCAAGCGGTTCCCAAAGAGCTTTAGAACAAGGCATAGTTTTCCCTGCTGGCTCTTTGGGCGGGGGACCCATCTCCAGCCGTATGGCCATTTTTGTGCCTGGCGCGGCGCCAAGTGGGAAAGGGTGGTTTTGAGGCTGAAGGCAGCAGCAAAGCCTGCAGCCCCCAGGTCTGTGGGGCCAAGCAAGCGGTTCCCAAAGAGCTTTAGAACAAGGCATAGTTTTCCCTGCTGGCTCTTTGGGCATGGGACCCATCTCCAGCCATAGGCCATTTTTGTGCCTGGCGCGGCGCCAAGTGGGAAAGGGTGGCTTTGAGGCTGAAGGCAGCAGCAAAGCCTGCAGGCCCCACGTCTGTGGGGCCACGCAAGCGGTTCCCAAAGAGCTTTAGAACAAGGCATAGTTTTCCTTGCTGGGTCTTTGGGCATGGGACCGATCTCCAGCCATAGGCCATTTTTTTGCCTGATGGAGTGCCAAGTGGGAAAGGGTGGCTTTGAGGCTGAAGGCAGCAGGAAAGCCTGCAGCCCCCAGGTCTGTGGGGCTACGCAAGCGGTTCCCAAAGAGCTTTAGAACAAGGCATAGTTTTCCTTGCTGGCTCTTTGGGCATGGGACCCATCTCCAGCCATAGGCCATTTTTGTGCCTGATGCGGCGCCAAGTGGGAAAGGGTGGCTTTGAGGCTGAAGGCAGCAGGAAAGCCCGCAGCCCCCAGGTCTGTGCGGCTACGCAAGCGGTTCCCAAAGAGCTTTAGAACAAGGCATAATTTTCCTTGCTGGCTCTCTGGGCGGGGGACCCATCTCCAGCCGTATGGCCATTTTTGTGCCTAGCGCGACGCCAAGTGGGAAAGGGTGGCTTTGAGGCTGAAGGCAGCAGCAAAGCCCGCAGCCCCCAGGTCTGTGGGGCTACGCAAGCGGTTCCCAAAGAGCTTTAGAACAAGGCATAGTTTTCCCTGCTGGGTCTTTGGGCATGGGACCCATCTCCAGCCGTATGGCCATTTTTGTGTCTGGCGCGGCGCCATGTGGGAAAGGGTGGTTTTGAGGCTGAAGGCAGCAGGAAAGCCCGCAGCCCCCAGGTCTTTGGGGCTACGCAAGCGGTTCCCAAAGAGCTTTAGAACAAGGCATAGTTTTCCCTGCTGGCTCTTTGGGCGGGGGACCCATCTCCAGCCGTATGGCCATTTTTGTGCCTGGCACGGCGCCAAGTGGGAAAGGGTGGTGTCGAGGCTGAAGGCAGCAGGAAAGCCTGCAGGCCCCACGTCTGTGGGGCCACGCAAGCGGTTCCCAAAGAGCTTTAGAACAAGGCATAGTTTTCCTTGCTGGGTCTTTGGGCATGGGACCGATCTCCAGCCATAGATCATTTTTTTACCTGATGGAGTGCCAAGTGGGAAAGGGTGGCTTTGAGGCTGAAGGCAGCAGGAAAGCCTGCAGCCCCCAGGTCTGTGGGGCTACGCAAGCGGTTCCCAAAGAGCTTTAGAACAAGGCATAGTTTTCCTTGCTGGCTCTTTGGGCATGGGCCCCATCTCCAGCCATAGGCCATTTTTGTGCCTGATGCGGCGCCAAGTGGGAAAGGGTGGCTTTGAGGCTGAAGGCAGCAGGAAAGCCCGCAGCCCCCAGGTCTGTGGGGCTACGCAAGCGGTTCCCAAAGAGCTTTAGAACAAGGCAAAATTTTCCTTGCTGGCTCTCTGGGCGGGGGACCCATCTCCAGCCGTATGGCCATTTTTGTGCCTAGCGCGACGCCAAGTGGGAAAGGGTGGCTTTGAGGCTGAAGGCAGCAGCAAAGCCTGCAGCCCCCAGGTCTGTGGGGCTACGCAAGCGGTTCCCAAAGAGCTTTAGAACAAGGCATAGTTTTCCCTGCTGGGTCTTTGGGCATGGGACCCATCTCCAGCCATAGGCCATTTTTGTGCCTGGCGCGACACCAAGTGGGAAAGGGTGTTGTCGAGGCTGAAGGCAGCAGGAAAGCCCGCAGCGCCAGGTCTGTGGGGCTACGCAAGCGGTTCCCAAAGAGCTTTAGAACAAGGCATAATTTTCCTTGCTGGCTCTCTGGGCGGGGGACCCATCTCCAGCCGTATGGCCATTTTTGTGCCTGGCGCGGCGCCAAGTGGGAAAGGGTGGTGTCGAGGCTGAAGGCAGCAGGAAAGCCCGCAGCCCCCAGGTCTGTGGGGCTACGCAAGCGGTTCCCAAAGAGCTTTAGAACAAGGCATAGTTTTCCCTGCTGGCTCTTTGGGCGGGGGACCCATTTCCAGCCGTATGGCCATTTTTGTGCCTGGCGCGGTGCGTAGTGGGAAAGGGTGGTTTTGAGGCTGAAGGCAGCAGGAAAGCCTGCAGCCCCCAGGTCTGTGGGGCCAAGCAAGCGGTTCCCAAAGAGCTTTAGAACAAGGCATAGTTTTCCCTGATGGCTCTTTGGGCATGGGACCCATCTCCAGCCATAGGCCATTTTTGTGCCTGATAGGGCGCCAAGTGGGAAAGGGTGGCTTTGAGGCTGAAGGCAGCAGGAAAGCCTGCAGCCCCCAGGTCTGTGGGGCTACGCAAGCGGTTCCCAAAGAGCTTTAGAAGAAGGCATAGTTTTCCCTGCTGGCTCTTTGGACGGGGGACCCATTTCCAGCCGTATGGCCATTTTTGTGCCTGGCGCGGTGCGTAGTGGTAAAGGGTGGTTTTGACGCTGAAGGCAGCAGGAAAGCCCGCAGACCCCAGGTCTGTGCGGCTACGCAAGCGGTTCCCAAAGAGCTTTAGAACAAGGCATAGTTTTCCCTGCTGGCTCTTTGGGCGGGGGACCCATCTCCAGCCGTATGGCCATTTTTGTGCCTGGCGCGGCGCCAAGTGGGAAAGGGTGGTTTTGAGGCTGAAGGCAGCAGCAAAGCCTGCAGCCCCCAGGTCTGTGGGGCCAAGCAAGCGGTTCCCAAAGAGCTTTAGAACAAGGCATAGTTTTCCCTGCTGGCTCTTTGGGCATGGGACCCATCTCCAGCCATAGGCCATTTTTGTGCCTGGCGCGGCGCCAAGTGGGAAAGGGTGGCTTTGAGGCTGAAGGCAGCAGCAAAGCCTGCAGGCCCCACGTCTGTGGGGCCACGCAAGCGGTTCCCAAAGAGCTTTAGAACAAGGCATAGTTTTCCTTGCTGGGTCTTTGGGCATGGGACCGATCTCCAGCCATAGGCCATTTTTTTGCCTGATGGAGTGCCAAGTGGGAAAGGGTGGCTTTGAGGCTGAAGGCAGCAGGAAAGCCTGCAGCCCCCAGGTCTGTGGGGCTACGCAAGCGGTTCCCAAAGAGCTTTAGAACAAGGCATAGTTTTCCTTGCTGGCTCTTTGGGCATGGGACCCATCTCCAGCCATAGGCCATTTTTGTGCCTGATGCGGCGCCAAGTGGGAAAGGGTGGCTTTGAGGCTGAAGGCAGCAGGAAAGCCCGCAGCCCCCAGGTCTGTGGGGCTACGCAAGCGGTTCCCAAAGAGCTTTAGAACAAGGCATAGTTTTCCCTGCTGGGTCTTTGGGCATGGGACCCATCTCCAGCCATATGCCATTTTTGTGCCTGGCGCGACGCCAAGTGGGAAAGGGTGGCTTTGAGGCTGAAGGCAGCAGGAAAGCCCGCAGCCCCCAGGTCTGTGGGGCTACGCAAGCGGTTCCCAAAGAGCTTTAGAACAAGGCATAATTTTCCTTGCTGGCTCTCTGGGCGGGGGACCCATCTCCAGCCGTATGGCCATTTTTGTGCCTGGCGCGGCGCCAAGTGGGAAAGGGTGGTGTCGAGGCTGAAGGCAGCAGGAAAGCCCGCAGCCCCCACGTCTGTGGGGCTACACAAGCGGTTCCCAAAGAGCTTTAGAACAAGGCATAGTTTTCCCTGCTGGGTCTTTGGGCATGGGACCCATCTCCAGCCGTATGGCCATTTTTGTGCCTGGCGCGGCGCCAAGTGGGAAAGGGTGGTTTTGAGGCTGAAGGCAGCAGGAAAGCCTGCAGCCCCCAGGTCTGTGGGGCTACGCAAGCGGTTCCCAAAGAGCTTTAGAAGAAGGCATAGTTTTCCCTGCTGGCTCTTTGGACGGGGGACCCATTTCCAGCCGTATGGCCATTTTTCTGCCTGGCGCGGTGCGTAGTGGTAAAGGGTGGTTTTGACGCTGAAGGCAGCAGGAAAGCCCGCAGCCCCCAGGTCTGTGCGGCTACGCAAGCGGTTCCCAAAGAGCTTTAGAACAAGGCATAGTTTTCCCTGCTGGCTCTTTGGGCGGGGGACCCATCTCCAGCCGTATGGCCATTTATGTGCCTGGCGCGGCGCCAAGTGGGAAAGGGTGGTTTTGAGGCTGAAGGCAGCAGCAAAGCCTGCAGCCCCCAGGTCTGTGGGGCCAAG
This sequence comes from Rissa tridactyla, assembly GCF_028500815.1. NCBI lineage: Eukaryota > Metazoa > Chordata > Aves > Charadriiformes > Laridae > Rissa > Rissa tridactyla. The sequence goes on along the minus strand of NW_026529800.1, from coordinate 663,546 downwards.
CAAGCGGTTCCCAAAGAGCTTTAGAACAAGGCATAGTTTTCCCTGCTGGCTCTTTGGGCATGGGACCCATCTCCAGCCATAGGCCATTTTTGTGCCTGGCGCGGCGCCAAGTGGGAAAGGGTGGCTTTGAGGCTGAAGGCAGCAGGAAAACCTGCAGCCCCCAGGTCTGTGGGGCCAAGCAAGCGGTTCCCAAAGAGCTTTAGAACAAGGCATAGTTTTCCCTGATGGCTCTTTGGGCATGGGACCCATCTCCAGCCATAGGCCATTTTTGTGCCTGATAGGGCGCCAAGTGGGAAAGGGTGGCTTTGAGGCTGAAGGCAGCAGGAAAGCCTGCAGCCCCCAGGTCTGTGGGGCTATGCAAGCGGTTCCCAAAGAGCTTTAGAAGAAGGCATAGTTTTCCCTGCTGGCTCTTTGGACGGGGGACCCATTTCCAGCCGTATGGCCATTTTTGTGCCTGGCGCGGCGCCAAGTGGGAAAGGGTGGTTTTGAGGCTGAAGGCAGCAGGAAAGCCTGCAGCCCCCAGGTCTGTGGGGCCAAGCAAGCGGTTCCCAAAGAGCTTTAGAACAAGGCATAGTTTTCCCTGCTGGCTCTTTGGGCATGGGACCCATCTCCAGCCATAGGCCATTTTTGTGCCTGGCGCGGCGCCAAGTGGGAAAGGGTGGCTTTGAGGCTGAAGGCAGCAGCAAAGCCTGCAGGCCCCACGTCTGTGGGGCCACGCAAGCGGTTCCCAAAGAGCTTTAGAACAAGGCATAGTTTTCCTTGCTGGGTCTTTGGGCATGGGACCGATCTCCAGCCATAGGCCATTTTTTTGCCTGATGGAGTGCCAAGTGGGAAAGGGTGGCTTTGAGGCTGAAGGCAGCAGGAAAGCCTGCAGCCCCCAGGTCTGTGGGGCTACGCAAGCGGTTCCCAAAGAGCTTTAGAACAAGGCATAGTTTTCCCTGCTGGGTCTTTGGGCATGGGACCCATCTCCAGCCGTATGGCCATTTTTGTGCCTGGCGCGGCGCCAAGTGGGAAAGGGTGGTTTTGAGGCTGAAGGCAGCAGGAAAGCCCGCAGCCCCCAGGTCTGTGCGGCTACGCAAGCGGTTCCCAAAGAGCTTTAGAACAAGGCATAGTTTTCCCTGCTGGCTCTTTGGGCGGGGGACCCATCTCCAGCCGTATGGCCATTTTTGTGCCTGGCGCGGCGCCAAGTGGGAAAGGGTGGTTTTGAGGCTGAAGGCAGCAGCAAAGCCTGCAGCCCCCAGGTCTGTGGGGCCAAGCAAGCGGTTCCCAAAGAGCTTTAGAACAAGGCATAGTTTTCCCTGCTGGCTCTTTGGGCATGGGACCCATCTCCAGCCATAGGCCATTTTTGTGCCTGGCGCGGCGCCAAGTGGGAAAGGGTGGCTTTGAGGCTGAAGGCAGCAGGAAAGCCTGCAGCCCCCAAGTCTCTGGGGCTACGCAAGCAGTTCCCAAAGAGCTTTAGAACAAGGCATAATTTTCCCTGCTGGCTCTCTGGGCGGGGGACCCATCTCCAGCCATAGGCCGTTTTTGTGCCTGGCGCGGCGCCAAGTGGGAAAGGGTGCTGTCGAGGCTGAAGGCAGCAGCAAAGCCTGCAGCCCCCAGGTCTGTGGGGCTATGCAAGCGGTTCCCAAAGAGCTTTAGAACAAGGCATAGTTTTCCCTGCTGGCTCTTTGGGCGGGGGACCCATCTCCAGTCGTATGGCTATTTTTATGCCTGGCGCGGTGCGTAGTGGGAAAGGGTGGTTTTGAGGCTGAAAGCAGCAGGAAAGCCCGCAGCCCCCAGGTCTTTGGGGCTACGCAAGCGGTTCCCAAAGAGCTTTAGAACAAGGCATAGTTTTCCCTGCTGGCTCTTTGGGCGGGGGACCCATCTCCAGCCGTATGGCCATTTTTGTGCCTGGCACGGCGCCAAGTGGGAAAGGGTGGTGTCGAGGCTGAAGGCAGCAGGAAAGCCCGCAGCCCCCATGTCTGTAGGGCTACGCAAGCGGTTCCCAAAGAGCTTTAGAACAAGGCATAGTTTTCCCTGCTGGCTCTCTGGGCGGGGGACCCATCTCCAGCCATAGACCATTTTTGTGCCTAGCGCGGCGCCAAGTGGGAAAGGGTGGCTTTGAGGCTGAAGGCAGCAGCAAAGCCTGCAGGCCCCACGTCTGTGGGGCCACGCAGGCGGTTCCCAAAGAGCTTTAGAACAAGGCATAGTTTTCCTTGCTGGCTCTTTGGGCATGGGACCCATCTCCAGCCATAGGCCATTTTTTTACCTGATGGAGTGCCAAGTGGGAAAGGGTGGCTTTGAGGCTGAAGGCAGCAGGAAAGCCTGCAGCCCCCAGGTCTGTGGGGCTACGCAAGCGGTTCCCAAAGAGCTTTAGAACAAGGCATAGTTTTCCTTGCTGGCTCTTTGGGCATGGGCCCCATCTCCAGCCATAGGCCATTTTTGTGCCTGATGCGGCGCCAAGTGGGAAAGGGTGGCTTTGAGGCTGAAGGCAGCAGGAAAGCCCGCAGCTCCCAGGTCTGTGCGGCTACGCAAGCGGTTCCCAAAGAGCTTTAGAACAAGGCAAAATTTTCCTTGCTGGCTCTCTGGGCGGGGGACCCATCTCCAGCCGTATGGCCATTTTTGTGCCTAGCGCGACGCCAAGTGGGAAAGGGTGGCTTTGAGGCTGAAGGCAGCAGCAAAGCCTGCAGCCCCCAGGTCTGTGGGGCTACGCAAGCGGTTCCCAAAGAGCTTTAGAACAAGGCATAGTTTTCCCTGCTGGGTCTTTGGGCATGGGACCCATCTCCAGCCATAGGCCATTTTTGTGCCTGGCGCGACACCAAGTGGGAAAGGGTGGCTTTGAGGCTGAAGGCAGCAGGAAAGCCCGCAGCGCCAGGTCTGTGGGGCTACGCAAGCGGTTCCCAAAGAGCTTTAGAACAAGGCATAATTTTCCTTGCTGGCTCTCTGGGTGGGGGACCCATCTCCAGCCGTATGGCAATTTTTGTGCCTGGCGCGGCGCCAAGTGGGAAAGGGTGGTGTCGAGGCTGAAGGCAGCAGGAAAGCCCGCAGCCCCCAGGTCTGTGGGGCTACACAAGCGGTTCCCAAAGAGCTTTAGAACAAGGCATAGTTTTCCCTGCTGGCTCTTTGGGCGGGGGACCCATCTAAAGCCGTATGGCCATTTTTGTGCCTGGCGCGGTGCGTAGTGGGAAAGGGTGGTTTTGAGGCTGAAGGCAGCAGGAAAGCCTGCAGCCCCCAGGTCTGTGGGGCCAAGCAAGCGGTTCCCAAAGAGCTTTAGAACAAGGCATAGTTTTCCCTGCTGGCTCTTTGGGCATGGGACCCATCTCCAGCCATAGGCCATTTTTGTGCCTGATAGGGCGCCAAGTGGGAAAGGGTGGCTTTGAGGCTGAAGGCAGCAGGAAAGCCTGCAGCCCCCAGGTCTGTGGGGCTACGCAAGCGGTTCCCAAAGAGCTTTAGAAGAAGGCATAGTTTTCCCTGCTGGCTCTTTGGACGGGGGACCCATTTCCAGCCGTATGGCCATTTTTGTGCCTGGCGCGGTGCGTAGTGGTAAAGGGTGGTTTTGACGCTGAAGGCAGCAGGAAAGCCCGCAGCCCCCAGGTCTGTGCGGCTACGCAAGCGGTTCCCAAAGAGCTTTAGAACAAGGCATAGTTTTCCCTGCTGGCTCTTTGGGCGGGGGACCCATCTCCAGCCGTATGGCCATTTTTGTGCCTGGCGCGGCGCCAAGTGGGAAAGGGTGGCTTTGAGGCTGAAGGCAGCAGCAAAGCCTGCAGCCCCCAGGTCTGTGGGGCCAAGCAAGCGGTTCCCAAAGAGCTTTAGAACAAGGCATAGTTTTCCCTGCTGGCTCTTTGGGCATGGGACCCATCTCCAGCCATAGGCCATTTTTGTGCCTGGCGCGGCGCCAAGTGGGAAAGGGTGGCTTTGAGGCTGAAGGCAGCAGCAAAGCCTGCAGGCCCCACGTCTGTGGGGCCACGCAAGCGGTTCCCAAAGAGCTTTAGAACAAGGCATAGTTTTCCTTGCTGGGTCTTTGGGCATGGGACCGATCTCCAGCCATAGATCATTTTTTTACCTGATGGAGTGCCAAGTGGGAAAGGGTGGCTTTGAGGCTGAAGGCAGCAGGAAAGCCTGCAGCCCCCAGGTCTGTGGGGCTACGCAAGCGGTTCCCAAAGAGCTTTAGAACAAGGCATAGTTTTCCTTGCTGGCTCTTTGGGCATGGGACCCATCTCCAGCCATAGGCCATTTTTGTGCCTGATGCGGCGCCAAGTGGGAAAGGGTGGCTTTGAGGCTGAAGGCAGCAGGAAAGCCCGCAGCCCCCAGGTCTGTGTGGCTACGCAAGCGGTTCCCAAAGAGCTTTAGAACAAGGCATAATTTTCCTTGCTGGCTCTCTGGGCGGGGGACCCATCTCCAGCCGTATGGCCATTTTTGTGCCTAGCGCGACGCCAAGTGGGAAAGGGTGGCTTTGAGGCTGAAGGCAGCAGGAAAGCCCGCAGCCCCCAGGTCTGTGGGGCTACGCAAGCGGTTCCCAAAGAGCTTTAGAACAAGGCATAATTTTCCTTGCTGGCTCTCTGGGCGGGGGACCCATCTCCAGCCGTATGGCCATTTTTGTGCCTGATGCGGCGCCAAGTGGGAAAGGGTGGTGTCGAGGCTGAAGGCAGCAGGAAAGCCCGCAGCCCCCAGGTCTGTGGGGCTACACAAGCGGTTCCCAAAGAGCTTTAGAACAAGGCATAGTTTTCCCTGCTGGCTCTTTGGGCGGGGGACCCATCTCCAGCCGTATGGCCATTTTTGTGCCTGGCGCGGCGCCAAGTGGGAAAGGGTGGTTTTGAGGCTGAAGGCAGCAGGAAAGCCCGCAGCCCCCAGGTCTGTGGGGCTACGCAAGCGGTTCCCAAAGAGCTTTAGAACAAGGCATAGTTTTCCCTGCTGGCTCTTTGGGCGGGGGACCCATCTCCAGCCGTATGGCCATTTTTGTGCCTGGCCCGGCGCCAAGCGGGAAACGGTGGCTTTGAGGCTGAAGGCAGCAGCAAAGCCCACACCCCCAGGTCTGTGGGGCTACGCAAGCGGTTCCCAAAGAGCTTTAGAAAAAGGCATAGTTTTCCCTGCTGGCTCTTTGGGCGGGGGACCCATCTCCAGCCGTATGGCCATTTTTGTGCTTGATAGGGCGCCAAGTGGGAAAGGGTGGTTTTGACGCTGAAGGCAGCAGGAAAGCCCGCAGCCCCCAGGTCTGTGCGGCTACGCAAGCGGTTCCCAAAGAGCTTTAGAACAAGGCATAGTTTTCCCTGCTGGCTCTCTGGGCGGGGGACCCATCTCCAGCCGTATGGCCATTTTTGTGCCTGACGCGGCGCCAAGTGGGAAAGGGTGGTTTTGAGGCTGAAGGCAGCAGCAAAGCCTGCAGCCCCCAGGTCTGTGGGGCTATGCAAGCGGTTCCCAAAGAGCTTTAGAACAAGGCATAGTTTTCCCTGCTGGCTCTTTGGGCGGGGGACCCATCTCCAGTCGTATGGCTATTTCTATGCCTAGCGCGGTGCGTAGTGGGAAAGGGTGGTTTTGAGGCTGAAGGCAGCAGGAAAGCCCGCAGCCCCCAGGTCTGTGGGACTACGCAAGCAGTTCCCAAAGAGCTTTAGAACAAGGCATAATTTTCCCTGCTGTCTCTTTGGGCGGGGGACCCATCTCCAGCCATAGGCCATTTTTGTGCCTGACGCGGTGCGTAGTGGGAAAGGGTGGTTTTGATGCTGAAGGCAGCAGGAAAGCCCGCAGCCCCCACGTCTGTGGGGCCAAGCAAGCGGTTCATAAAGAGCTTTAGAACAAGGCATAGTTTTCCCTGCTGGCTCTTTGGGCGGGGGACCCATCTCCAGCCGTATGGCCATTTTTGTGCCTGGCGCGGTGCGTAGTGGGAAAGGGTGGTTTTGAGGCTGAAGGCAGCAGGAAAGCCCGCAGCCCCCAGGTCTGTGGGGCTACGCAAGCGGTTCCCAAAGAGCTTTAGAACAAGGCATAGTTTTCCCTGCTGGCTCTTTGGGCGGGGGACCCATCTCCAGCCGTACGGCCATTTTTGTGCCTGGCGCGGCGCCAAGTGGGTAAGGGTGGTGTCGAGGCTGAAGGCAGCAGCAAAGCCTGCAGCCCCCAGGTCTGTGGGGCCAAGCAAGCGGTTCCCAAAGAGCTTTAGAACAAGGCATAGTTTTCCCTGCTGGCTCTTTGGGCGGGGGACCAACTCCAGCCATATGGCCATTTTTGTGCCTGGCGCGGTGCGTAGTGGGAAAGGGTGGTTTTGAGGCTGAAGGCAGCAGGAAAGCCCGCAGCCCCCAGGTCTGTGGGGCCAAGCAAGCGGTTCCCAAAGAGCTTTAGAACAAGGCATAGTTTTCCCTGCTGGCTCTTTGGGCATGGGACCCAGCTCCAGCCATAGGCCATTTTTGTGCCTGGCGCGGCGCCAAGTGGGAAAGGGTGGCTTTGAGGCTGAAGGCAGCAGCAAAGCCCGCAGCCCCCAGGTCTGTGGGGCTACGCAAGCGGTTCCCAAAGAGCTTTAGAACAAGGCATAGTTTTCCCTGCTGGCTCTTTGGGCGGGGGACACATCTCCAGCCGTATGGCCATTTTTGTGCCTGATAGGGCGCCAAGTGGGAAAGGGTGGTGTCGAGGCTGAAGGCAGCAGGAAAGCCCGCAGCCCCCAGGTCTGTGGGGCTACGCAAGCGGTTCCCAAAGAGCTTTAGAACAAGGCATAGTTTTCCCTGCTGGCTCTTTGGGCGGGGGACCCATCTCCAGCCGTATGGCCATTTTTGTGCCTGATAGGGCGCCAAGTGGGAAAGGGTGGCTTTGAGGCTGAAGACAGCAGGAAAGCCTGCAGCCCCCAGGTCTGTGGGGCTATGCAAGCGGTTCCCAAAGAGCTTTAGAACAAGGCATAGTTTTCCCTGCTGGCTCTCTGGGCGGGGACCCATCTCCAGCCGTATGGCCATTTTTGAGCCTGGCGCGGCGCCAGGTGGGAAAGGGTGGCTTTGAGGCTGAAGGCAGGAGCAAAGCCTGCAGCCCCCAGGTCTGTGGGGCTACGCAAGCGGTTCCCAAAGAGCTTTAGAACAAGGCATAGTTTTCCCTGCTGGCTCTCAGGGCGGGGGACCCATCTCCAGCCGTATGGCCATTTTTGAGCCTGGCGCGGCGCCAAGTGGGAAAGGGTGGTGTCGAGGCTGAAGGCAGCAGGAAAGCCCGCAGCCCCCAGGTGTGTGGGGCTACGCAAGCGGTTCCCAAAGAGCTTTAGAACAAGGCATAGTTTTCGCTGCTCGCTCTTTGGGCGGGGGACCCATCTCCAGCCTTATGGCCATTTTTGTGCCTGGCGAAGCCCCAAGAGGGAAAGGGTGGCTTTGAATCTGAAGGCAGCAGGAAAGCCCGCAGCCCCCAGGTCTGTGGGGCTATGCAAGCGGTTCCTAAAGAGCTTTAGAACAAGGCATAGTTTTCCCTGCTGGCTCTTTTGGCAGGGGACCCATCTCCAGCCGTATGGCCATTTTTGTGCCTGGCCCGGCGCCAAGTGGGAAAGGGTGGTGTTGAGGCTGAAGGCAGCAGCAAAGACTGCAGCCCCCAGGTCTGTGGGGCCAAGCAAGCGGTTCCCAAAGAGCTTTAGAACAAGGCATAGTTTTCCCTGCTGGCTCTTTGGGCAGGGGACCCATCTCCAGCCGTATGGCCATTTTTGTGCCTGGCCCGGCGCCAAGTGGGAAAGGGTGGCTTTGAGGCTGAAGGCAGCAGCAAAGCCCGCAGCCCCCAGGTCTGTGGGGCTACGCAAGCGGTTCCCAAAGAGCTTTAGAACAAGGCATAGTTTTCCCTGCTGGCTCTTTGGGCGGGGGACCCATCTCCAGCCGTATGGCCATTTTTGTGCCTGGCCCGGCGCCAAGTGGGAAAGGGTGGCTTTGAGGCTGAAGGCAGCAGCAAAGCCTGCAGCCCCCAGGTCTGTGGGGCTACGCAAGCGGTTCCCAAAGAGCTTTAGAACAAGGCATAGTTTTCCCTGCTGGCTCTCTGGGCGGGGGACCCATCTCCAGCCGTATGGCCATTTTTGAGCCTGGAGCAGTGCCAAGTGGGAAAGGGTGGTTTTGAGGGTGAAGGCAGCAGGAAAGCCCGCAGCCCCCAGGTCTGTGGGGCTACGCAAGCGGTTCCCAAAGAGCTTTAGAACAAGGCATAGTTTTCCCTGCTGGCTCTTTGGGCGGGGGACCCATCTCCAACCGTATGGCCATTTTTGTGCCTGGCGCGGCGCCAAGTGGGAAAGGGTGGTGTCGAGGCTGAAGGCAGCAGGAAAGCCCGCAGCCCCCACGTCTGTGGGGCCAAGCAAGCGGTTCCCAAAGAGCTTTAGAACAAGGCATAGTTTTCCCTGCTGGCTCTTTGGGCATGGGACCCATCTCCACCCATAGGCCATTTTTGTGCTTGATAGGGCGCCAAGTGGGAAAGGGTGGCTTTCAGGCTGAAGGCAGCAGGAAAGCCTGCAGCCCCCAGGTCTGTGGGGCTACACAAGCAGTTCCCAAAGAGCTTTAGAACAAGGCATAGTTTTCCCTGCTGGCTCTTTGTTCGGGGGACCCATCTCCAGCCATAGGCCATTTTTGTGCCTGGCCCGGCGCCCAGTGGGAAAGGGTGGCTTTGAGGCTTGAAGGCAGCAGGAAAGCCCGCAGCCCCCAGGTCTGTGGGGCTACGCAAGCGGTTCCCAAAGAGCTTTAGAACAAGGCATAGTTTTCCCTGCTGGCTCTCTGGGCGGGGGACCCATCTCCAGCCGTATGGCCATTTTTGAGCCTGGCGCGGCGCCAAGTGGGAAAGGGTTGTGTCGAGGCTAAAGGCAGCAGGAAAGCCCGCAGCCCCCAGGTCTGTGGGGCTACGCAAGCGGTTCCCAAAGAGCTTTAGAACAAGGCATAATTTTCCCTGCTGGCTCTTTGGGCGGGGGACCCATCTCCAGCCGTATGGCCATTTTTGTGCCTGGCGCGGCGCCAAGTGGGAAAGGGTGGCTTTGAGGCTGAAGGCAGCAGCAAAGCCCGCAGCCCCCAGGTCTGTGGGGCTACGCAAGCGGTTCCCAAAGAGCTTTAGAACAAGGCATAGTTTTCCCTGCTGGCTCTTTGGGCGGGGGACACATCTCCAGCCGTATGGCCATTTTTGTGCCTGATAGGGCGCCAAGTGGGAAAGGGTGGTGTCGAGGCTGAAGGCAGCAGGAAAGCCCGCAGCCCCCAGGTCTGTGGGGCTACGCAAGCGGTTCCCAAAGAGCTTTAGAACAAGGCATAGTTTTCCCTGCTGGCTCTTTGGGCGGGGGACCCATCTCCAGCCGTATGGCCATTTTTGTGCCTGATAGGGCGCCAAGTGGGAAAGGGTGGCTTTGAGGCTGAAGACAGCAGGAAAGCCTGCAGCCCCCAGGTCTGTGGGGCTATGCAAGCGGTTCCCAAAGAGCTTTAGAACAAGGCATAGTTTTCCCTGCTGGCTCTTTGGGCGGGGGACCCATCTCCAGCCGTATGGCCATTTTTGTGCCTGGCGCGGCGCCAAGTGGGAAAGGGTGGTGTCGAGGCTGAAGGCAGCAGGAAAGCCCGCAGTCCCCAGGTCTGTGGGGCTACGCAAGCGGTTCCCAAAGAGCTTTAGAACAAGGCATAGTTTTCCCTGCTGGCTCTCTGGGCAGGGACCCATCTCCAGCCGTATGGCCATTTTTGAGCCTGGCGCGGCGCCAGGTGGGAAAGGGTGGCTTTGAGGCTGAAGGCAGGAGCAAAGCCTGCAGCCCCCAGGTCTGTGGGGCTACGCAAGCGGTTCCCAAAGAGCTTTAGAACAAGGCATAGTTTTCCCTGCTGGCTCTTAGGGCGGGGGACCCATCTCCAGCCGTATGGCCATTTTTGAGCCTGGCGCGGCGCCAAGTGGGAAAGGGTGGTGTCGAGGCTGAAGGCAGCAGGAAAGCCCGCAGCCCCCAGGTCTGTGGGGCTACGCAAGCGGTTCCCAAAGAGCTTTAGAACAAGGCATAGTTTTCGCTGCTCGCTCTTTGGGCGGGGACCCATCTCCAGCCGTATGGCCATTTTTGTGCCTGGCGAAGCCCCAAGAGGGAAAGGGTGGCTTTGAATCTGAAGGCAGCAGGAAAGCCCGAAGCCCCCAGGTCTGTGGGGCTACGCAAGCGGTTCCCAAAGAGCTTTAGAACAAGGCAGAGTTTTCCCTGCTGGCTCTTTGGGCGGGGGACCCATCTCCAGCCGTATGGCCATTTTTGTGCCTGATAGGGCGCCAAGTGGGAAAGGGTGGTGTTGAGGCTGAAGGCAGCAGCAAAGACTGCAGCCCCCAGGTCTGTGGGGCCAAGCAAGCGGTTCCCAAAGAGCTTTAGAACAAGGCATAGTTTTCCCTGCTGGCTCTTTGGGCGGGGGACCCATCTCCAGCCGTATGGCCATTTTTGTGCCTGGCACGGCGCCAAGTGGGAAAGGGTGGCTTTGAGGCTGAAGGCAGCAGGAAAGCCCGCAGCCCCCAGGTCTGTGCGGCTACGCAAGCGGTTCCCAAAGAGCTTTAGAACAAGGCATAGTTTTCCCTGCTGGCTCTTTGGGCGGGGGACCCATCTCCAGCCGTATGGCCATTTTTGTGCCTGGCGCGGCGCCAAGTGGGAAAGGGTGGTGTCGAGGCTGAAGGCAGCAGCAAAGCCCGCAGCCCCCACGTCTGTGGGGCCAAGCAAGCGGTTCCCAAAGAGCTTTAGAACAAGGCATAGTTTTCCCTGCTGGCTCTTTGGGCCTGGGACCCATCTCCAGCCATAGGCCATTTTTGTGCTTGATAGGGCGCCAAGTGGGAAAGGGTGGCTTTGAGGCTGAAGGCAGCAGGAAAGCCTGCAGCCCCCAGGTCTGTGGGGCTACGCAAGCAGTTCCCAAAGAGCTTTAGAACAAGGCATAGTTTTCCCTGCTGGCTCTTTGTTCGGGGGACCCATCTCCAGCCATAGGCCATTTTTGTGCCTGGCCCGGCGCCCAGTGGGAAAGGGTGGCTTTGAGGCTTGAAGGCAGCAGGAAAGCCCGCAGCCCCCAGGTCTGTGGGGCTACGCAAGCGGTTCCCAAAGAGCTTTAGAACAAGGCATAGTTTTCCCTGCTGGCTCTCTGGGCGGGGGACCCATCTCCAGCCGTATGGCCATTTTTGAGCCTGGCGCGGCGCCAAGTGGGAAAGGGTTGTGTCGAGGCTAAAGGCAGCAGGAAAGCCCGCAGCCCCCAGGTCTGTGGGGCTACGCAAGCGGTTCCCAAAGAGCTTTAGAACAAGGCATAATTTTCCCTGCTGGCTCTTTGGGCGGGGGACCCATCTCCAGCCGTATGGCCATTTTTGTGCCTGGCGCAGCGCCAAGTGGGAAAGGGTGGTTTTGAGGCTGAAGGCAGCAGCAAAGCCTGCAGCCCCCAGGTCTGTGGGGCTACGCAAGCGGTTCCCAAAGAGCTTTAGAACAAGGCATAGTTTTCCCTGCTGGCTCTTTGGGCGGGGGACCCATCTCCAGCCGTATGGCCATTTTTGTGCCTGGCCGGGGGCCAAGTGGGAAAGGGTGGTTTTGAGGCTGAAGGCAGCAGGAAAGCCCGCAGCCCCCAGGTCTGTGCGGCTACGCAAGCGGTTCCCAAAGAGCTTTAGAACAAGGCATAGTTTTCCCTGCTGGCTCTTTGGGCATGGGACCCATCTCCAGCCATAGGCCATTTTTGTGCTTGATAGGGCGCCAAGTGGGAAAGGGTTGCTTTGAGGCTGAAGACAGCAGGAAAGCCCGCAGCCCCCAGGTCTGTGGGGCTACGCAAGCGGTTCCCAAAGAGCTTTAGAACAAGGCATAGTTTTCCCTGCTGGCTCTCTGGGCGGGGGACCCATCTCCAGCCGTATGGCCATTTTTGAGCCTGGCGCGGCGCCAGGTGGGAAAGGGTGGCTTTGAGGCTGAAGGCAGCAGCAAAGCCTGCAGCCCCCAGGTCTGTGGTGCTACGCAAGCGGTTCCCAAAGAGCTTTAGAACAAGGCATAGTTTTCCCTGCTGGCTCTTAGGGCATGGGACCCATCTCCAGCCATAGGCCATTTTTGTGCCTGGCGCGAAGCCAAGTGGGAAAGGGTGCTGTCGAGGCTGAAGGCAGCAGGAAAGCCCGCAGCCCCCAGGTCTGTGGGGCTACGCAAGCGGTTCCCAAAGAGCTTTAGAACAAGGCATAGTTTTCCCTGCTGGCTCTTTGGGCGGGGGACCCATCTCCAGCCGTATGGCCATTTTTGTGCCTGGCCCGGCGCAAAGTGGGAAAGGGTGGCTTTGAGGCTGAAGGCAGCAGGAAAGCCCGCAGCCCCCAGGTCTGTGCGGCTACGCAAGCGGTTCCCAAAGAGCTTTAGAACAAGGCATAGTTTTCCCTGCTGGCTCTTTGGGCGGGGGACCCATCTCCAGCCATACGGCCATTTTTGTGCCTGGCGCGGCGCCAAGAGGGAAAGGGTGGTGTCGAGGCTAAAGGCAGCAGGAAAGCCCGCAGCCCCCAGGTCTGTGGGGCTACGCAAGCGGTTCCCAAAGAGCTTTAGAACAAGGCATAGTTTTCCCTGCTGGCTCTTTGGGCATGGGACCCATCTCCACCCATAGGCCATTTTTGTGCCTGATAGGGCGCCAAGTGGGAAAGGGTGGCTTTGAGGCTGAAGACAGCAGGAAAGCCTGCAGCCCCCAGGTCTGTGGGGCTACGCAAGCGGTTCCCAAAGAGCTTTAGAACAAGGCATAGTTTTCCCTGCTGGCTCTTTGGGTGGGGGACCCATCTCCAGCCGTATGGCTATTTTTGTGCCTGACGCGGTGCGTAGTGGCATAGGGTGGTTTTGAGGCTGAAGGCAGCAGGAAAGCCCGCAGCCGCCACGTCTGTGGGGCCAAGCAAGCGGTTCCCAAAGAGCTTTAGAACAAGGCATAGTTTTCCCAGCTGGCTCTTTGGGCGGGGGACCCATCTCCAGCCGTATGGCCATTTTTGTGCCTGGCGCGGTGCGTAGTGGGAAAGGGTGGTTTTGAGGCTGAAGGCAGCAGGAAAGCCCGCAGCCCCCAGGTCTGTGGGGCTACGCAAGCGGTTCCCAAAGAGCTTTAGAACAAGGCATAATTTTCCCTGCTGGCTCTTTGGGCGGGGGACCCATCTCCAGCCGTATGGCCATTTTTGTGCCTGGCGCGGCGCCAAGTGGGTAAGGGTGGTGTCGAGGCTGAAGGCAGCAGCAAAGCCTGCAGCCCCCAGGTCTGTGGGGCCAAGCAAGCGGTTCCCAAAGAGCTTTAGAACAAGGCATAGTTTTCCCTGCTGGCTCTTTGGGCATGGGACCCATCTCCAGCCGTATGGCCATTTTTGTCCCTGTCCCGGCGCCAAGTGGGAAAGGGTGGCTTTGAGGCTGAATGCAGCAGGAAAGCCCGCAGCCCCCAGGTCTGTGGGGCTACGCAAGCGGTTCCCAAAGAGCTTTAGAACAAGGCATAGTTTTCCCTGCTCGCTCTTAGGGCATGGGACCCATCTCCAGCCATAGGCCATTTTTGTGCCTGGCGCGAAGCCAAGTGGGAAAGGGTGCTGTCGAGGCTGAAGGCAGCAGGAAAGCCCGCAGCCCCCAGGTCTGTGGGGCTACGCAAGCGGTTCCCAAAGAGCTTTAGAACAAGGCATAGTTTTCCCTGCTGGCTCTTTGGGCGGGGGACCCATCTCCAGCCGTATGGCCATTTTTGTGCCTGGCGCGGCGCCAAGTGGGAAAGGGTGGTGTCGAGTCTGAAGGCAGCAGGAAAGCCTGCAGCCCCCAGGTCTGTGGGGCTATGCAAGCGGTTCCCAAAGAGCTTTAGAACAAGGCAGAGTTTTCCCTGCTGGCTCTTTGGGCGGGGGACCCATCTCCAGCCGTATGGCCATTTTTGTGCCTGGCGCGGCGCCAAGTGGGAAAGGGTGGTGTCGAGGCTGAAGGCAGCAGGAAAGCCCGCAGCCCCCACGTCTGTGGGGCCAAGCAAGCGGTTCCCAAAGAGCTTTAGAACAAGGCATAGTTTTCCCTGCTGGCTCTTTGGGCGGGGGACCCATCTCCAGACGTATGGCTATTTTTGTGCCTGGCGCGGTGCGTAGTGGCATAGGGTGGTTTTGAGGCTGAAGGCAGCAGGAAAGCCCGCAGCCCCCAGGCCTGTGGGCCCAAGCAAGCGGTTCCCAGAGTGCTTTAGAACAAGGCATAGTTTTCCCTGCTGGCTCTTTGGGCATGGGACCCATCTCCAGCCATAGGCCATTTTTGTGCCTGATAGGGCGCCAAGTGGGAAAGGGTGGCTTTGAGGCTGAAGACAGCAGGAAAGCCTGCAGCTCCCAGGTCTGTGGGGCTATGCAAGCGGTTCCCAAAGAGCTTTAGAACAAGGCATATTTTTCCCTGCTGGCTCTTTGGGCGGGGGACCCATCTCCAGCCGTATGGCCATTTTTGTGCCTGGCGCGGCGCCAAGTGGGAAAGGGTGGTGTCGAGGCTGAAGGCAGCAGGAAAGCCCGCAGCCCCCAGGTCTGTGGGGCTACGCAAGCGGTTCCCAAAGAGCTTTAGAACAAGGCATAGTTTTCCCTGCTGGCTCTTTGGGTGGGGGACCCATCTCCAGACGTATGGCTATTTTTGTGCCTGGCGCGGTGCGTAGTGGCATAGGGTGGTTTTGAGGCTGAAGGCAGCAGGAAAGCCCGCAGCCCCCACGTCTGTGGGCCCAAGCAAGCGGTTCCCAGAGAGCTTTAGAACAAGGCATAGTTTTCCCTGCTGGCTCTTTGGGCGGGGGACCAACTCCAGCCATATGGCCATTTTTGTGCCTGGCGCGGTGCGTAGTGGGAAAGGGTGGTTTTGAGGCTGAAGGCAGCAGGAAAGCCCGCAGCCCCCAGGTCTGTGGGGCCAAGCAAGCGGTTCCCAAAGAGCTTTAGAACAAGGCATAGTTTTCCCTGCTGGCTCTTTGGGCATGGGACCCAGCTCCAGCCATAGGCCATTTTTGTGCCTGGCGCGGCGCCAAGTGGGAAAGGGTGGCTTTGAGGCTGAAGGCAGCAGCAAAGCCCGCAGCCCCCAGGTCTGTGGGGCTACGCAAGCGGTTCCCAAAGAGCTTTAGAACAAGGCATAGTTTTCCCTGCTGGCTCTTTGGGCGGGGGACACATCTCCAGCCGTATGGCCATTTTTGTGCCTGATAGGGCGCCAAGTGGGAAAGGGTGGTGTCGAGGCTGAAGGCAGCAGGAAAGCCCGCAGCCCCCAGGTCTGTGGGGCCAAGCAAGCGGTTCCCAAAGAGCTTTAGAACAAGGCATAGTTTTCCCTGCTGGCTCTTTGGGCGGGGGACCCATCTCCAGCCGTATGGCCATTTTTGTGCCTGGCACGGCGCCAAGTGGGAAAGGGTGGCTTTGAGGCTGAAGGCAGCAGGAAAGCCCGCAGCCCCCAGGTCTGTGGGGCTATGCAAGCGGTTCCCAAAGAGCTTTAGAACAAGGCATAGTTTTCCCTGCTGGCTCTTTGGGCGGGGGACCCATCTCCAGCCGTATGGCCATTTTTGTGCCTGGCACGGCGCCAAGTGGGAAAGGGTGGTGTCGAGGCTGAAGGCAGCAGGAAAGCCCGCAGTCCCCAGGTCTGTGGGGCTACGCAAGCGGTTCCCAAAGAGCTTTAGAACAAGGCATATTTTTCCCTGCTGGCTCTTTGGGTGGGGGACCCATCTCCAGCCGTATGGCCATTTTTCAGCCTGGCGCGGCGCCAGGTGGGAAAGGGTGGCTTTGAGGCTGAAGGCAGGAGCAAAGCCTGCAGCCCCCAGGTCTGTGGGGCTACGCAAGCGGTTCCCAAAGAGCTTTAGAACAAGGCATAGTTTTCCCTGCTGGCTCTTAGGGCGGGGGACCCATCTCCAGCCGTATGGCCATTTTTGAGCCTGGCGCGGCGCCAAGTGGGAAAGGGTGGCTTTGAGGCTGAAGGCAGCAGGAAAGCCCGCAGCCCCCAGGTCTGTGGGGCTACGCAAGCGGTTCCCAAAGAGCTTTAGAACAAGGCATAGTTTTCCCTGCTGGGTCTTTGGGCATGGGACCCATCTCCAGCCATATGCCATTTTTGTGCCTGGCGCGACGCCAAGTGGGAAAGGGTGGCTTTGAGGCTGAAGGCAGCAGGAAAGCCCGCAGCCCCCAGGTCTGTGGGGCTACGCAAGCGGTTCCCAAAGAGCTTTAGAACAAGGCATAATTTTCCTTGCTGGGTCTTTGGGCATGGGACCCATCTCCAGCCGTATGGCCATTTTTGTGCCTGGCGCGGCGCCAAGTGGGAAAGGGTGGTTTTGAGGCTGAAGGCAGCAGGAAAGCCTGCAGCCCCCAGGTCTGTGGGGCTACGCAAGCGGTTCCCAAAGAGCTTTAGAAGAAGGCATAGTTTTCCCTGCTGGCTCTTTGGACGGGGGACCCATTTCCAGCCGTATGGCCATTTTTCTGCCTGGCGCGGTGCGTAGTGGTAAAGGGTGGTTTTGACGCTGAAGGCAGCAGGAAAGCCCGCAGCCCCCAGGCCTGTGGGCCCAAGCAAGCGGTTCCCAGAGTGCTTTAGAACAAGGCATAGTTTTCCCTGCTGGCTCTTTGGGCATGGGACCCATCTCCAGCCATAGGCCATTTTTGTGCCTGATAGGGCGCCAAGTGGGAAAGGGTGGCTTTGAGGCTGAAGACAGCAGGAAAGCCTGCAGCTCCCAGGTCTGTGGGGCTATGCAAGCGGTTCCCAAAGAGCTTTAGAACAAGGCATATTTTTCCCTGCTGGCTCTTTGGGCGGGGGACCCATCTCCAGCCGTATGGCCATTTTTGTGCCTGGCGCGGCGCCAAGTGGGAAAGGGTGGTGTCGAGGCTGAAGGCAGCAGGAAAGCCCGCAGCCCCCAGGTCTGTGGGGCTACGCAAGCGGTTCCCAAAGAGCTTTAGAACAAGGCATAGTTTTCCCTGCTGGCTCTTTGGGTGGGGGACCCATCTCCAGACGTATGGCTATTTTTGTGCCTGGCGCGGTGCGTAGTGGCATAGGGTGGTTTTGAGGCTGAAGGCAGCAGGAAAGCCCGCAGCCCCCACGTCTGTGGGCCCAAGCAAGCGGTTCCCAGAGAGCTTTAGAACAAGGCATAGTTTTCCCTGCTGGCTCTTTGGGCGGGGGACCAACTCCAGCCATATGGCCATTTTTGTGCCTGGCGCGGTGCGTAGTGGGAAAGGGTGGTTTTGAGGCTGAAGGCAGCAGGAAAGCCCGCAGCCCCCAGGTCTGTGGGGCCAAGCAAGCGGTTCCCAAAGAGCTTTAGAACAAGGCATAGTTTTCCCTGCTGGCTCTTTGGGCATGGGACCCAGCTCCAGCCATAGGCCATTTTTGTGCCTGGCGCGGCGCCCAGTGGGAAAGGGTGGCTTTGAGGCTGAAGGCAGCAGCAAAGCCCGCAGCCCCCAGGTCTGTGGGGCTACGCAAGCGGTTCCCAAAGAGCTTTAGAACAAGGCATAGTTTTCCCTGCTGGCTCTTAGGGCGGGGGACCCATCTCCAGCCGTATGGCCATTTTTGAGCCTGGCGCGGCGCCAAGTGGGAAAGGGTGGCTTTGAGGCTGAAGGCAGCAGGAAAGCCCGCAGCCCCCAGGTCTGTGGGGCTACGCAAGCGGTTCCCAAAGAGCTTTAGAACAAGGCATAGTTTTCCCTGCTGGGTCTTTGGGCATGGGACCCATCTCCAGCCATATGCCATTTTTGTGCCTGGCGCGACGCCAAGTGGGAAAGGGTGGCTTTGAGGCTGAAGGCAGCAGGAAAGCCCGCAGCCCCCAGGTCTGTGGGGCTACGCAAGCGGTTCCCAAAGAGCTTTAGAACAAGGCATAATTTTCCTTGCTGGCTCTCTGGGCGGGGGACCCATCTCCAGCCGTATGGCCATTTTTGTGCCTGGCGCGGCGCCAAGTGGGAAAGGGTGGTGTCGAGGCTGAAGGCAGCAGGAAAGCCCGCAGCCCCCAGGTCTGTGGGGCTACACAAGCGGTTCCCAAAGAGCTTTAGAACAAGGCATAGTTTTCCCTGCTGGGTCTTTGGGCATGGGACCCATCTCCAGCCGTATGGCCATTTTTGTGCCTGGCGCGGCGCCAAGTGGGAAAGGGTGGTTTTGAGGCTGAAGGCAGCAGGAAAGCCTGCAGCCCCCAGGTCTGTGGGGCTACGCAAGCGGTTCCCAAAGAGCTTTAGAAGAAGGCATAGTTTTCCCTGCTGGCTCTTTGGACGGGGGACCCATTTCCAGCCGTATGGCCATTTTTGTGCCTGGCGCGGTGCGTAGTGGTAAAGGGTGGTTTTGACGCTGAAGGCAGCAGGAAAGCCCGCAGCCCCCAGGTCTGTGCGGCTACGCAAGCGGTTCCCAAAGAGCTTTAGAACAAGGCATAGTTTTCCCTGCTGGCTCTTTGGGCGGGGGACCCATCTCCAGCCGTATGGCCATTTATGTGCCTGGCGCGGCGCCAAGTGGGAAAGGGTGGTTTTGAGGCTGAAGGCAGCAGCAAAGCCTGCAGCCCCCAGGTCTGTGGGGCCAAGCAAGCGGTTCCCAAAGAGCTTTAGAACAAGGCATAGTTTTCCCTGCTGGCTCTTTGGGCATGGGACCCATCTCCAGCCATAGGCCATTTTTGTGCGTGGCGCGGCGCCAAGTGGGAAAGGGTGGCTTTGAGGCTGAAGGCAGCAGGAAAACCTGCAGCCCCCAGGTCTGTGGGGCCAAGCAAGCGGTTCCCAAAGAGCTTTAGAACAAGGCATAGTTTTCCCTGATGGCTCTTTGGGCATGGGACCCATCTCCAGCCATAGGCCATTTTTGTGCCTGATAGGGCGCCAAGTGGGAAAGGGTGGCTTTGAGGCTGAAGGCAGCAGGAAAGCCTGCAGCCCCCAGGTCTGTGGGGCTATGCAAGCGGTTCCCAAAGAGCTTTAGAAGAAGGCATAGTTTTCCCTGCTGGCTCTTTGGACGGGGGACCCATTTCCAGCCGTATGGCCATTTTTGTGCCTGGCGCGGCGCCAAGTGGGAAAGGGTGGTTTTGAGGCTGAAGGCAGCAGGAAAGCCTGCAGCCCCCAGGTCTGTGGGGCCAAGCAAGCGGTTCCCAAAGAGCTTTAGAACAAGGCATAGTTTTCCCTGCTGGCTCTTTGGGCATGGGACCCATCTCCAGCCATAGGCCATTTTTGTGCCTGGCGCGGCGCCAAGTGGGAAAGGGTGGCTTTGAGGCTGAAGGCAGCAGCAAAGCCTGCAGGCCCCACGTCTGTGGGGCCACGCAAGCGGTTCCCAATGAGCTTTAGAACAAGGCATAGTTTTCCTTGCTGGGTCTTTGGGCATGGGACCGATCTCCAGCCATAGGCCATTTTTTTGCCTGATGGAGTGCCAAGTGGGAAAGGGTGGCTTTGAGGCTGAAGGCAGCAGGAAAGCCTGCAGCCCCCAGGTCTGTGGGGCTACGCAAGCGGTTCCCAAAGAGCTTTAGAACAAGGCATAGTTTTCCTTGCTGGCTCTTTGGGCATGGGACCCATCTCCACCCATAGGCCATTTTTGTGCCTGATGCGGCGCCAAGTGGGAAAGGGTGGCTTTGAGGCTGAAGGCAGCAGGAAAGCCCGCAGCCCCCAGGTCTGTGCGGCTACGCAAGCGGTTCCCAAAGAGCTTTAGAACAAGGCATAATTTTCCTTGCTGGCTCTCTGGGCGGGGGACCCATCTCCAGCCGTATGGCCATTTTTGAGCCTGGCGCGGCGCCAAGTGGGAAAGGGTGGCTTTGAGGCTGAAGGCAGCAGCAAAGCCCGCAGCCCCCAGGTCTGTGGGGCTACGCAAGCGGTTCCCAAAGAGCTTTAGAACAAGGCATAGTTTTCCCTGCTGGGTCTTTGGGCATGGGACCCATCTCCAGCCGTATGGCCATTTTTGTGCCTGGCGCGGCGCCAAGTGGGAAAGGGTGGTTTTGAGGCTGAAGGCAGCAGGAAAGCCCGCAGCCCCCAGGTCTGTGCGGCTACGCAAGCGGTTCCCAAAGAGCTTTAGAACAAGGCATAGTTTTCCCTGCTGGCTCTTTGGGCGGGGGACCCATCTCCAGTCGTATGGCCATTTTTGTGCCTGGCGCGGCGCCAAGTGGGAAAGGGTGGTTTTGAGGCTGAAGGCAGCAGCAAAGCCTGCAGCCCCCAGGTCTGTGGGGCCAAGCAAGCGGTTCCCAAAGAGCTTTAGAACAAGGCATAGTTTTCCCTGCTGGCTCTTTGGGCATGGGACCCATCTCCAGCCATAGGCCATTTTTGTGCCTGGCGCGGCGCCAAGTGGGAAAGGGTGGCTTTGAGGCTGAAGGCAGCAGGAAAGCCTGCAGCCCCCAAGTCTCTGGGGCTACGCAAGCAGTTCCCAAAGAGCTTTAGAACAAGGCATAATTTTCCCTGCTGGCTCTCTGGGCGGGGGACCCATCTCCAGCCATAGGCCGTTTTTGTGCCTGGCGCGGCGCCAAGTGGGAAAGGGTGCTGTCGAGGCTGAAGGCAGCAGCAAAGCCTGCAGCCCCCAGGTCTGTGGGGCTATGCAAGCGGTTCCCAAAGAGCTTTAGAACAAGGCATAGTTTTCCCTGCTGGCTCTTTGGGCGGGGGACCCATCTCCAGTCGTATGGCTATTTTTATGCCTGGCGCGGTGCGTAGTGGGAAAGGGTGGTTTTGAGGCTGAAAGCAGCAGGAAAGCCCGCAGCCCCCAGGTCTTTGGGGCTACGCAAGCGGTTCCCAAAGAGCTTTAGAACAAGGCATAGTTTTCCCTGCTGGCTCTTTGGGCGGGGGACCCATCTCCAGCCGTATGGCCATTTTTGTGCCTGGCACGGCGCCAAGTGGGAAAGGATGGTGTCGAGGCTGAAGGCAGCAGGAAAGCCCGCAGCCCCCATGTCTGTAGGGCTACGCAAGCGGTTCCCAAAGAGCTTTAGAACAAGGCATAGTTTTCCCTGCTGGCTCTCTGGGCGGGGGACCCATCTCCAGCCATAGACCATTTTTGTGCCTAGCGCGGCGCCAAGTGGGAAAGGGTGGCTTTGAGGCTGAAGGCAGCAGCAAAGCCTGCAGGCCCCACGTCTGTGGGGCCACGCAGGCGGTTCCCAAAGAGCTTTAGAACAAGGCATAGTTTTCCTTGCTGGCTCTTTGGGCATGGGACCCATCTCCAGCCATAGGCCATTTTTTTACCTGATGGAGTGCCAAGTGGGAAAGGGTGGCTTTGAGGCTGAAGGCAGCAGGAAAGCCTGCAGCCCCCAGGTCTGTGGGGCTACGCAAGCGGTTCCCAAAGAGCTTTAGAACAAGGCATAGTTTTCCTTGCTGGCTCTTTGGGCATGGGCCCCATCTCCAGCCATAGGCCATTTTTGTGCCTGATGCGGCGCCAAGTGGGAAAGGGTGGCTTTGAGGCTGAAGGCAGCAGGAAAGCCCGCAGCCCCCAGGTCTGTGCGGCTACGCAAGCGGTTCCCAAAGAGCTTTAGAACAAGGCAAAATTTTCCTTGCTGGCTCTCTGGGCGGGGGACCCATCTCCAGCCGTATGGCCATTTTTGTGCCTAGCGCGACGCCAAGTGGGAAAGGGTGGCTTTGAGGCTGAAGTCAGCAGCAAAGCCTGCAGCCCCCAGGTCTGTGGGGCTACGCAAGCGGTTCCCAAAGAGCTTTAGAACAAGGCATAGTTTTCCCTGCTGGGTCTTTGGGCATGGGACCCATCTCCAGCCATAGGCCATTTTTGTGCCTGGCGCGACACCAAGTGGGAAAGGGTGGCTTTGAGGCTGAAGGCAGCAGGAAAGCCCGCAGCGCCAGGTCTGTGGGGCTACGCAAGCGGTTCCCAAAGAGCTTTAGAACAAGGCATAATTTTCCTTGCTGGCTCTCTGGGCGGGGGAACCATCTCCAGCCGTATGGCAATTTTTGTGCCTGGCGCGGCGCCAAGTGGGAAAGGGTGGTGTCGAGGCTGAAGGCAGCAGGAAAGCCCGCAGCCCCCAGGTCTGTGGGGCTACACAAGCGGTTCCCAAAGAGCTTTAGAACAAGGCATAGTTTTCCCTGCTGGCTCTTTGGGCGGGGGACCCATCTAAAGCCGTATGGCCATTTTTGTGCCTGGCGCGGTGCGTAGTGGGAAAGGGTGGTTTTGAGGCTGAAGGCAGCAGGAAAGCCTGCAGCCCCCAGGTCTGTGGGGCCAAGCAAGCGGTTCCCAAAGAGCTTTAGAACAAGGCATAGTTTTCCCTGATGGCTCTTTGGGCATGGGACCCATCTCCAGCCATAGGCCATTTTTGTGCCTGATAGGGCGCCAAGTGGGAAAGGGTGGCTTTGAGGCTGAAGGCAGCAGGAAAGCCTGCAGCCCCCAGGTCTGTGGGGCTACGCAAGCGGTTCCCAAAGAGCTTTAGAAGAAGGCATAGTTTTCCCTGCTGGCTCTTTGGACGGGGGACCCATTTCCAGCCGTATGGCCATTTTTGTGCCTGGCGCGGTGCGTAGTGGTAAAGGGTGGTTTTGACGCTGAAGGCAGCAGGAAAGCCCGCAGCCCCCAGGTCTGTGCGGCTACGCAAGCGGTTCCCAAAGAGCTTTAGAACAAGGCATAGTTTTCCCTGCTGGCTCTTTGGGCGGGGGACCCATCTCCAGCCGTATGGCCATTTTTGTGCCTGGCGCGGCGCCAAGTGGGAAAGGGTGGCTTTGAGGCTGAAGGCAGCAGCAAAGCCTGCAGCCCCCAGGTCTGTGGGGCCAAGCAAGCGGTTCCCAAAGAGCTTTAGAACAAGGCATAGTTTTCCCTGCTGGCTCTTTGGGCATGGGACCCATCTCCAGCCATAGGCCATTTTTGTGCCTGGCGCGGCGCCAAGTGGGAAAGGGTGGCTTTGAGGCTGAAGGCAGCAGCAAAGCCTGCAGGCCCCACGTCTGTGGGGCCACGCAAGCGGTTCCCAAAGAGCTTTAGAACAAGGCATAGTTTTCCTTGCTGGGTCTTTGGGCATGGGACCGATCTCCAGCCATAGATCATTTTTTTACCTGATGGAGTGCCAAGTGGGAAAGGGTGGCTTTGAGGCTGAAGGCAGCAGGAAAGCCTGCAGCCCCCAGGTCTGTGGGGCTACGCAAGCGGTTCCCAAAGAGCTTTAGAACAAGGCATAGTTTTCCTTGCTGGCTCTTTGGGCATGGGACCCATCTCCAGCCATAGGCCATTTTTGTGCCTGATGCGGCGCCAAGTGGGAAAGGGTGGCTTTGAGGCTGAAGGCAGCAGGAAAGCCCGCAGCCCCCAGGTCTGTGCGGCTACGCAAGCGGTTCCCAAAGAGCTTTAGAACAAGGCATAATTTTCCTTGCTGGCTCTCTGGGCGGGGGACCCATCTCCAGCCGTATGGCCATTTTTGTGCCTAGCGCGACGCGAAGTGGGAAAGGGTGGCTTTGAGGCTGAAGGCAGCAGGAAAGCCCGCAGCCCCCAGGTCTGTGGGGCTACGCAAGCGGTTCCCAAAGAGCTTTAGAACAAGGCATAATTTTCCTTGCTGGCTCTCTGGGCGGGGGACCCATCTCCAGCCGTATGGCCATTTTTGTGCCTGATGCGGCGCCAAGTGGGAAAGGGTGGTGTCGAGGCTGAAGGCAGCAGGAAAGCCCGCAGCCCCCAGGTCTGTGGGGCTACACAAGCGGTTCCCAAAGAGCTTTAGAACAAGGCATAGTTTTCCCTGCTGGCTCTTTGGGCGGGGGACCCATCTCCAGCCGTATGGCCATTTTTGTGCCTGGCGCGGCGCCAAGTGGGAAAGGGTGGTTTTGAGGCTGAAGGCAGCAGGAAAGCCCGCAGCCCCCAGGTCTGTGGGGCTACGCAAGCGGTTCCCAAAGAGCTTTAGAACAAGGCATAGTTTTCCCTGCTGGCTCTTTGGGCGGGGGACCCATCTCCAGCCGTATGGCCATTTTTGTGCCTGGCCCGGCGCCAAGCGGGAAACGGTGGCTTTGAGACTGAAGGCAGCAGCAAAGCCCACACCCCCAGGTCTGTGGGGCTACGCAAGCGGTTCCCAAAGAGCTTTAGAACAAGGCATAGTTTTCCCTGCTGGCTCTCTGGGCGGGGGACCCATCTCCAGCCGTATGGCCATTTTTGTGCTTGATAGGGCGCCAAGTGGGAAAGGGTGGTTTTCACGCTGAAGGCAGCAGGAAAGCCCGCAGCCCCCAGGTCTGTGCGGCTACGCAAGCGGTTCCCAAAGAGCTTTAGAACAAGGCATAGTTTTCCCTGCTGGCTCTCTGGGCGGGGGACCCATCTCCAGCCGTATGGCCATTTTTGTGCCTGACGCGGCGCCAAGTGGGAAAGGGTGGTTTTGAGGCTGAAGGCAGCAGCAAAGCCTGCAGCCCCCAGGTCTGTGGGGCTATGCAAGCGGTTCCCAAAGAGCTTTAGAACAAGGCATAGTTTTCCCTGCTGGCTCTTTGGGCGGGGGACCCATCTCCAGTCGTATGGCTATTTCTATGCCTAGCGCGGTGCGTAGTGGGAAAGGGTGGTTTTGAGGCTGAAGGCAGCAGGAAAGCCCGCAGCCCCCAGGTCTGTGGGACTACGCAAGCAGTTCCCAAAGAGCTTTAGAACAAGGCATAATTTTCCCTGCTGTCTCTTTGGGCGGGGGACCCATCTCCAGCCATAGGCCATTTTTGTGCCTGACGCGGTGCGTAGTGGGAAAGGGTGGTTTTGATGCTGAAGGCAGCAGGAAAGCACGCAGCCCCCAGGTCTGTGGGGCTACGCAAGCGGTTCCCAAAGAGCTTTAGAACAAGGCATAGTTTTCCCTGCTGGCTCTTTGGGCGGGGGACCCATCTCCAGCCGTATGGCCATTTTTGTGCCTGGCGCGGTGCGTAGTGGGAAAGGGTGGTTTTGAGGCTGAAGGCAGCAGGAAAGCCCGCAGCCCCCAGGTCTGTGGGGCTACGCAAGCGGTTCCCAAAGAGCTTTAGAACAAGGCATAGTTTTCCCTGCTGGCTCTTTGGGCGGGGGACCCATCTCCAGCCGTATGGCCATTTTTGTGCCTGGCGCGGCGCCAAGTGGGTAAGGGTGGTGTCGAGGCTGAAGGCAGCAGCAAAGCCTGCAGCCCCCAGGTCTGTGGGGCCAAGCAAGCGGTTCCCAAAGAGCTTTAGAACAAGGCATAGTTTTCCCTGCTGGCTCTTTGGGCGGGGGACACATCTCCAGCCGTATGGCCATTTTTGTGCCTGGCGCGGTGCGTAGTGGGAAAGGGTGGTTTTGAGGCTGAAGGCAGCAGGAAAGCCCGCAGCCCCCAGGTCTGTGGGGCCAAGCAAGCGGTTCCCAAAGAGCTTTAGAACAAGGCATAGTTTTCCCTGCTGGCTCTTTGGGCATGGGACCCAGCTCCAGCCATAGGCCATTTTTGTGCCTGGCGCGGCGCCAAGTGGGAAAGGGTGGCTTTGAGGCTGAAGGCAGCAGCAAAGCCCGCAGCCCCCAGGTCTGTGGGGCTACGCAAGCGGTTCCCAAAGAGCTTTAGAACAAGGCATAGTTTTCCCTGCTGGCTCTTTGGGCGGGGGACACATCTCCAGCCGTATGGCCATTTTTGTGCCTGATAGGGCGCCAAGTGGGAAAGGGTGGTGTCGAGGCTGAAGGCAGCAGGAAAGCCCGCAGCCCCCAGGTCTGTGGGGCTACGCAAGCGGTTCCCAAAGAGCTTTAGAACAAGGCATAGTTTTCCCTGCTGGCTCTTTGGGCGGGGGACCCATCTCCAGCCGTATGGCCATTTTTGTGCCTGATAGGGCGCCAAGTGGGAAAGGGTGGCTTTGAGGCTGAAGACAGCAGGAAAGCCTGCAGCCCCCAGGTCTGTGGGGCTATGCAAGCGGTTCCCAAAGAGATTTAGAACAAGGCATAGTTTTCCCTGCTGGCTCTCTGGGCGGGGACCCATCTCCAGCCGTATGGCCATTTTTGAGCCTGGCGCGGCGCCAGGTGGGAAAGGGTGGCTTTGAGGCTGAAGGCAGGAGCAAAGCCTGCAGCCCCCAGGTCTGTGGGGCTACGCAAGCGGTTCCCAAAGAGCTTTAGAACAAGGCATAGTTTTCCCTGCTGGCTCTCAGGGCGGGGGACCCATCTCCAGCCGTATGGCCATTTTTGAGCCTGGCGCGGCGCCAAGTGGGAAAGGGTGGTGTCGAGGCTGAAGGCAGCAGGAAAGCCCGCAGCCCCCAGGTGTGTGGGGCTACGCAAGCGGTTCCCAAAGAGCTTTAGAACAAGGCATAGTTTTCGCTGCTCGCTCTTTGGGCGGGGGACCCATCTCCAGCCGTATGGCCATTTTTGTGCCTGGCGAAGCCCCAAGAGGGAAAGGGTGGCTTTGAATCTGAAGGCAGCAGGAAAGCCCGCAGCCCCCAGGTCTGTGGGGCTATGCAAGCGGTTCCCAAAGAGCTTTAGAACAAGGCATAGTTTTCCCTGCTGGCTCTTTTGGCAGGGGACCCATCTCCAGCCGTATGGCCATTTTTGTGCCTGGCCCGGCGCCAAGTGGGAAAGGGTGGTGTTGAGGCTGAAGGCAGCAGCAAAGACTGCAGCCCCCAGGTCTGTGGGACCAAGCAAGCGGTTCCCAAAGAGCTTTAGAACAAGGCATAGTTTTCCCTGCTGGCTCTTTGGGCAGGGGACCCATCTCCAGCCGTATGGCCATTTTTGTGCCTGGCCCGGCGCCAAGTGGGAAAGGGTGGCTTTGAGGCTGAAGGCAGCAGCAAAGCCCGCAGCCCCCAGGTCTGTGGGGCTACGCAAGCGGTTCCCAAAGAGCTTTAGAACAAGGCATAGTTTTCCCTGCTGGCTCTTTGGGCGGGGGACCCATCTCCAGCCGTATGGCCATTTTTGTGCCTGGCCCGGCGCCAAGTGGGAAAGGGTGGCTTTGAGGCTGAAGGCAGCAGCAAAGCCTGCAGCCCCCAGGTCTGTGGGGCTACGCAAGCGGTTCCCAAAGAGCTTTAGAACAAGGCATAGTTTTCCCTGCTGGCTCTCTGGGCGGGGGACCCATCTCCAGCCGTATGGCCATTTTTGAGCCTGGAGCAGTGCCAAGTGGGAAAGGGTGGTTTTGAGGGTGAAGGCAGCAGGAAAGCCCGCAGCCCCCAGGTCTGTGGGGCTACGCAAGCGGTTCCCAAAGAGCTTTAGAACAAGGCATAGTTTTCCCTGCTGGCTCTTTGGGCGGGGGACCCATCTCCAACCGTATGGCCATTTTTGTGCCTGGCGCGGCGCCAAGTGGGAAAGGGTGGTGTCGAGGCTGAAGGCAGCAGGAAAGCCCGCAGCCCCCACGTCTGTGGGGCCAAGCAAGCGGTTCCCATAGAGCTTTAGAACAAGGCATAGTTTTCCCTGCTGGCTCTTTGGGCATGGGACCCATCTCCACCCATAGGCCATTTTTGTGCTTGATAGGGCGCCAAGTGGGAAAGGGTGGCTTTGAGGCTGAAGGCAGCAGGAAAGCCTGCAGCCCCCAGGTCTGTGGGGCTACACAAGCAGTTCCCAAAGAGCTTTAGAACAAGGCATAGTTTTCCCTGCTGGCTCTTTGTTCGGGGGACCCATCTCCAGCCATAGGCCATTTTTGTGCCTGGCCCGGCGCCCAGTGGGAAAGGGTGGCTTTGAGGCTTGAAGGCAGCAGGAAAGCCCGCAGCCCCCAGGTCTGTGGGGCTACGCAAGCGGTTCCCAAAGAGCTTTAGAACAAGGCATAGTTTTCCCTGCTGGCTCTCTGGGCGGGGGACCCATCTCCAGCCGTATGGCCATTTTTGAGCCTGGCGCGGCGCCAAGTGGGAAAGGGTTGTGTCGAGGCTAAAGGCAGCAGGAAAGCCCGCAGCCCCCAGGTCTGTGGGGCTACGCAAGCGGTTCCCAAAGAGCTTTAGAACAAGGCATAATTTTCCCTGCTGGCTCTTTGGGCGGGGGACCCATCTCCAGCCGTATGGCCATTTTTGTGCCTGGCGCGGCGCCAAGTGGGAAAGGGTGGCTTTGAGGCTGAAGGCAGCAGGAAAGCCCGCAGCCCCCAGGTCTGTGGGGCTACGCAAGCGGTTCCCAAAGAGCTTTAGAACAAGGCATAGTTTTCCCTGCTGGCTCTTTGGGCGGGGGACACATCTCCAGCCGTATGGCCATTTTTGTGCCTGATAGGGCGCCAAGTGGGAAAGGGTGGTGTCGAGGCTGAAGGCAGCAGGAAAGCCCGCAGCCCCCAGGTCTGTGGGGCTACGCAAGCGGTTCCCAAAGAGCTTTAGAACAAGGCATAGTTTTCCCTGCTGGCTCTTTGGGCGGGGGACCCATCTCCAGCCGTATGGCCATTTTTGTGCCTGATAGGGCGCCAAGTGGGAAAGGGTGGCTTTGAGGCTGAAGACAGCAGGAAAGCCTGCAGCCCCCAGGTCTGTGGGGCTATGCAAGCGGTTCCCAAAGACCTTTAGAACAAGGCATAGTTTTCCCTGCTGGCTCTTTGGGCGGGGGACCCATCTCCAGCCGTATGGCCATTTTTGTGCCTGGCGCGGCGCCAAGTGGGAAAGGGTGGTGTCGAGGCTGAAGGCAGCAGGAAAGCCCGCAGTCCCCAGGTCTGTGGGGCTACGCAAGCGGTTCCCAAAGAGCTTTAGAACAAGGCATAGTTTTCCCTGCTGGCTCTCTGGGCAGGGACCCATCTCCAGCCGTATGGCCATTTTTGAGCCTGGCGCGGCGCCAGGTGGGAAAGGGTGGCTTTGAGGCTGAAGGCAGGAGCAAAGCCTGCAGCCCCCAGGTCTGTGGGGCTACGCAAGCGGTTCCCAAAGAGCTTTAGAACAAGGCATAGTTTTCCCTGCTGGCTCTTAGGGCGGGGGACCCATCTCCAGCCGTATGGCCATTTTTGTGCCTGGCACGGCGCCAAGTGGGAAAGGGTGGCTTTGAGGCTGAAGGCAGCAGCAAAGCCCGCAGCCCCCAGGTCTGTGGGGCTACGCAAGCGGTTCCCAAAGAGCTTTAGAACAAGGCATAGTTTTCCCTGCTGGCTCTTTGGGCGGGGGACCCATCTCCAGCCGTATGGCCATTTTTGTGCCTGGCGCGGCGCCAAGTGGGAAAGGGTGGTGTCGAGGCTGAAGGCAGCAGCAAAGCCCGCAGCCCCCACGTCTGTGGGGCCAAGCAAGCGGTTCCCAAAGAGCTTTAGAACAAGGCATAGTTTTCCCTGCTGGCTCTTTGGGCCTGGGACCCATCTCCAGCCATAGGCCATTTTTGTGCTTGATAGGGCGCCAAGTGGGAAAGGGTGGCTTTGAGGCTGAAGGCAGCAGGAAAGCCTGCAGCCCCCAGGTCTGTGGGGCTACGCAAGCAGTTCCCAAAGAGCTTTAGAACAAGGCATAGTTTTCCCTGCTGGCTCTTTGTTCGGGGGACCCATCTCCAGCCATAGGCCATTTTTGTGCCTGGCCCGGCGCCCAGTGGGAAAGGGTGGCTTTGAGGCTTGAAGGCAGCAGGAAAGCCCGCAGCCCCCAGGTCTGTGGGGCTACGCAAGCGGTTCCCAAAGAGCTTTAGAACAAGGCATAGTTTTCCCTGCTGGCTCTCTGGGCGGGGGACCCATCTCCAGCCGTATGGCCATTTTTGAGCCTGGCGCGGCGCCAAGTGGGAAAGGGTTGTGTCGAGGCTAAAGGCAGCAGGAAAGCCCGCAGCCCCCAGGTCTGTGGGGCTACGCAAGCGGTTCCCAAAGAGCTTTAGAACAAGGCATAATTTTCCCTGCTGGCTCTTTGGGCGGGGGACCCATCTCCAGCCGTATGGCCATTTTTGTGCCTGGCGCAGCGCCAAGTGGGAAAGGGTGGTTTTGAGGCTGAAGGCAGCAGCAAAGCCTGCAGCCCCCAGGTCTGTGGGGCTACGCAAGCGGTTCCCAAAGAGCTTTAGAACAAGGCATAGTTTTCCCTGCTGGCTCTTTGGGCGGGGGACCCATCTCCAGCCGTATGGCCATTTTTGTGCCTGGCCGGGGGCCAAGTGGGAAAGGGTGGTTTTGAGGCTGAAGGCAGCAGGAAAGCCCGCAGACCCCAGGTCTGTGCGGCTACGCAAGCGGTTCCCAAAGAGCTTTAGAACAAGGCATAGTTTTCCCTGCTGGCTCTTTGGGCGGGGGACCCATCTCCAGCCGTATGGCCATTTTTGTGCCTGATAGGGCGCCAAGTGGGAAAGGGTGGCTTTGAGGCTGAAGACAGCAGGAAAGCCTGCAGCCCCCAGGTCTGTGGGGCTATGCAAGCGGTTCCCAAAGAGATTTAGAACAAGGCATAGTTTTCCCTGCTGGCTCTCTGGGCGGGGACCCATCTCCAGCCGTATGGCCATTTTTGAGCCTGGCGCGGCGCCAGGTGGGAAAGGGTGGCTTTGAGGCTGAAGGCAGGAGCAAAGCCTGCAGCCCCCAGGTCTGTGGGGCTACGCAAGCGGTTCCCAAAGAGCTTTAGAACAAGGCATAGTTTTCCCTGCTGGCTCTCAGGGCGGGGGACCCATCTCCAGCCGTATGGCCATTTTTGAGCCTGGCGCGGCGCCAAGTGGGAAAGGGTGGTGTCGAGGCTGAAGGCAGCAGGAAAGCCCGCAGCCCCCAGGTGTGTGGGGCTACGCAAGCGGTTCCCAAAGAGCTTTAGAACAAGGCATAGTTTTCGCTGCTCGCTCTTTGGGCGGGGGACCCATCTCCAGCCGTATGGCCATTTTTGTGCCTGGCGAAGCCCCAAGAGGGAAAGGGTGGCTTTGAATCTGAAGGCAGCAGGAAAGCCCGCAGCCCCCAGGTCTGTGGGGCTATGCAAGCGGTTCCCAAAGAGCTTTAGAACAAGGCATAGTTTTCCCTGCTGGCTCTTTTGGCAGGGGACCCATCTCCAGCCGTATGGCCATTTTTGTGCCTGGCCCGGCGCCAAGTGGGAAAGGGTGGTGTTGAGGCTGAAGGCAGCAGCAAAGACTGCAGCCCCCAGGTCTGTGGGACCAAGCAAGCGGTTCCCAAAGAGCTTTAGAACAAGGCATAGTTTTCCCTGCTGGCTCTTTGGGCAGGGGACCCATCTCCAGCCGTATGGCCATTTTTGTGCCTGGCCCGGCGCCAAGTGGGAAAGGGTGGCTTTGAGGCTGAAGGCAGCAGCAAAGCCCGCAGCCCCCAGGTCTGTGGGGCTACGCAAGCGGTTCCCAAAGAGCTTTAGAACAAGGCATAGTTTTCCCTGCTGGCTCTTTGGGCGGGGGACCCATCTCCAGCCGTATGGCCATTTTTGTGCCTGGCCCGGCGCCAAGTGGGAAAGGGTGGCTTTGAGGCTGAAGGCAGCAGCAAAGCCTGCAGCCCCCAGGTCTGTGGGGCTACGCAAGCGGTTCCCAAAGAGCTTTAGAACAAGGCATAGTTTTCCCTGCTGGCTCTCTGGGCGGGGGACCCATCTCCAGCCGTATGGCCATTTTTGAGCCTGGAGCAGTGCCAAGTGGGAAAGGGTGGTTTTGAGGGTGAAGGCAGCAGGAAAGCCCGCAGCCCCCAGGTCTGTGGGGCTACGCAAGCGGTTCCCAAAGAGCTTTAGAACAAGGCATAGTTTTCCCTGCTGGCTCTTTGGGCGGGGGACCCATCTCCAACCGTATGGCCATTTTTGTGCCTGGCGCGGCGCCAAGTGGGAAAGGGTGGTGTCGAGGCTGAAGGCAGCAGGAAAGCCCGCAGCCCCCACGTCTGTGGGGCCAAGCAAGCGGTTCCCATAGAGCTTTAGAACAAGGCATAGTTTTCCCTGCTGGCTCTTTGGGCATGGGACCCATCTCCACCCATAGGCCATTTTTGTGCTTGATAGGGCGCCAAGTGGGAAAGGGTGGCTTTGAGGCTGAAGGCAGCAGGAAAGCCTGCAGCCCCCAGGTCTGTGGGGCTACACAAGCAGTTCCCAAAGAGCTTTAGAACAAGGCATAGTTTTCCCTGCTGGCTCTTTGTTCGGGGGACCCATCTCCAGCCATAGGCCATTTTTGTGCCTGGCCCGGCGCCCAGTGGGAAAGGGTGGCTTTGAGGCTTGAAGGCAGCAGGAAAGCCCGCAGCCCCCAGGTCTGTGGGGCTACGCAAGCGGTTCCCAAAGAGCTTTAGAACAAGGCATAGTTTTCCCTGCTGGCTCTCTGGGCGGGGGACCCATCTCCAGCCGTATGGCCATTTTTGAGCCTGGCGCGGCGCCAAGTGGGAAAGGGTTGTGTCGAGGCTAAAGGCAGCAGGAAAGCCCGCAGCCCCCAGGTCTGTGGGGCTACGCAAGCGGTTCCCAAAGAGCTTTAGAACAAGGCATAATTTTCCCTGCTGGCTCTTTGGGCGGGGGACCCATCTCCAGCCGTATGGCCATTTTTGTGCCTGGCGCGGCGCCAAGTGGGAAAGGGTGGCTTTGAGGCTGAAGGCAGCAGCAAAGCCCGCAGCCCCCAGGTCTGTGGGGCTACGCAAGCGGTTCCCAAAGAGCTTTAGAACAAGGCATAGTTTTCCCTGCTGGCTCTTTGGGCGGGGGACACATCTCCAGCCGTATGGCCATTTTTGTGCCTGATAGGGCGCCAAGTGGGAAAGGGTGGTGTCGAGGCTGAAGGCAGCAGGAAAGCCCGCAGCCCCCAGGTCTGTGGGGCTACGCAAGCGGTTCCCAAAGAGCTTTAGAACAAGGCATAGTTTTCCCTGCTGGCTCTTTGGGCGGGGGACCCATCTCCAGCCGTATGGCCATTTTTGTGCCTGATAGGGCGCCAAGTGGGAAAGGGTGGCTTTGAGGCTGAAGACAGCAGGAAAGCCTGCAGCCCCCAGGTCTGTGGGGCTATGCAAGCGGTTCCCAAAGAGCTTTAGAACAAGGCATAGTTTTCCCTGCTGGCTCTTTGGGCGGGGGACCCATCTCCAGCCGTATGGCCATTTTTGTGCCTGGCGCGGCGCCAAGTGGGAAAGGGTGGTGTCGAGGCTGAAGGCAGCAGGAAAGCCCGCAGTCCCCAGGTCTGTGGGGCTACGCAAGCGGTTCCCAAAGAGCTTTAGAACAAGGCATAGTTTTCCCTGCTGGCTCTCTGGGCAGGGACCCATCTCCAGCCGTATGGCCATTTTTGAGCCTGGCGCGGCGCCAGGTGGGAAAGGGTGGCTTTGAGGCTGAAGGCAGGAGCAAAGCCTGCAGCCCCCAGGTCTGTGGGGCTACGCAAGCGGTTCCCAAAGAGCTTTAGAACAAGGCATAGTTTTCCCTGCTGGCTCTTAGGGCGGGGGACCCATCTCCAGCCGTATGGCCATTTTTGTGCCTGGCACGGCGCCAAGTGGGAAAGGGTGGCTTTGAGGCTGAAGGCAGCAGCAAAGCCC
This sequence comes from Rissa tridactyla, assembly GCF_028500815.1. Lineage (NCBI taxonomy): Eukaryota > Metazoa > Chordata > Aves > Charadriiformes > Laridae > Rissa > Rissa tridactyla. Next base: position 630,694 of record NW_026529800.1, on the reverse strand, counting down.
GCAGCCCCCAGGTCTGTGGGGCTACGCAAGCGGTTCCCAAAGAGCTTTAGAACAAGGCATAGTTTTCCCTGCTGGCTCTTTGGGCGGGGGACCCATCTCCAGCCGTATGGCCATTTTTGTGCCTGGCGCGGCGCCAAGTGGGAAAGGGTGGTGTCGAGGCTGAAGGCAGCAGCAAAGCCCGCAGCCCCCACGTCTGTGGGGCCAAGCAAGCGGTTCCCAAAGAGCTTTAGAACAAGGCATAGTTTTCCCTGCTGGCTCTTTGGGCCTGGGACCCATCTCCAGCCATAGGCCATTTTTGTGCTTGATAGGGCGCCAAGTGGGAAAGGGTGGCTTTGAGGCTGAAGGCAGCAGGAAAGCCTGCAGCCCCCAGGTCTGTGGGGCTACGCAAGCAGTTCCCAAAGAGCTTTAGAACAAGGCATAGTTTTCCCTGCTGGCTCTTTGTTCGGGGGACCCATCTCCAGCCATAGGCCATTTTTGTGCCTGGCCCGGCGCCCAGTGGGAAAGGGTGGCTTTGAGGCTTGAAGGCAGCAGGAAAGCCCGCAGCCCCCAGGTCTGTGGGGCTACGCAAGCGGTTCCCAAAGAGCTTTAGAACAAGGCATAGTTTTCCCTGCTGGCTCTCTGGGCGGGGGACCCATCTCCAGCCGTATGGCCATTTTTGAGCCTGGCGCGGCGCCAAGTGGGAAAGGGTTGTGTCGAGGCTAAAGGCAGCAGGAAAGCCCGCAGCCCCCAGGTCTGTGGGGCTACGCAAGCGGTTCCCAAAGAGCTTTAGAACAAGGCATAATTTTCCCTGCTGGCTCTTTGGGCGGGGGACCCATCTCCAGCCGTATGGCCATTTTTGTGCCTGGCGCAGCGCCAAGTGGGAAAGGGTGGTTTTGAGGCTGAAGGCAGCAGCAAAGCCTGCAGCCCCCAGGTCTGTGGGGCTACGCAAGCGGTTCCCAAAGAGCTTTAGAACAAGGCATAGTTTTCCCTGCTGGCTCTTTGGGCGGGGGACCCATCTCCAGCCGTATGGCCATTTTTGTGCCTGGCCGGGGGCCAAGTGGGAAAGGGTGGTTTTGAGGCTGAAGGCAGCAGGAAAGCCCGCAGACCCCAGGTCTGTGCGGCTACGCAAGCGGTTCCCAAAGAGCTTTAGAACAAGGCATAGTTTTCCCTGCTGGCTCTTTGGGCATGGGACCCATCTCCAGCCATAGGCCATTTTTGTGCTTGATAGGGCGCCAAGTGGGAAAGGGTTGCTTTGAGGCTGAAGACAGCAGGAAAGCCCGCAGCCCCCAGGTCTGTGGGGCTACGCAAGCGGTTCCCAAAGAGCTTTAGAACAAGGCATAGTTTTCCCTGCTGGCTCTCTGGGCGGGGGACCCATCTCCAGCCGTATGGCCATTTTTGAGCCTGGCGCGGCGCCAGGTGGGAAAGGGTGGCTTTGAGGCTGAAGGCAGCAGCAAAGCCTGCAGCCCCCAGGTCTGTGGTGCTACGCAAGCGGTTCCCAAAGAGCTTTAGAACAAGGCATAGTTTTCCCTGCTGGCTCTTAGGGCATGGGACCCATCTCCAGCCATAGGCCATTTTTGTGCCTGGCGCGAAGCCAAGTGGGAAAGGGTGCTGTCGAGGCTGAAGGCAGCAGGAAAGCCCGCAGCCCCCAGGTCTGTGGGGCTACGCAAGCGGTTCCCAAAGAGCTTTAGAACAAGGCATAGTTTTCCCTGCTGGCTCTTTGGGCGGGGGACCCATCTCCAGCCGTATGGCCATTTTTGTGCCTGGCCCGGCGCAAAGTGGGAAAGGGTGGCTTTGAGGCTGAAGGCAGCAGGAAAGCCCGCAGCCCCCAGGTCTGTGCGGCTACGCAAGCGGTTCCCAAAGAGCTTTAGAACAAGGCATAGTTTTCCCTGCTGGCTCTTTGGGCGGGGGACCCATCTCCAGCCATACGGCCATTTTTGTGCCTGGCGCGGCGCCAAGAGGGAAAGGGTGGTGTCGAGGCTAAAGGCAGCAGGAAAGCCCGCAGCCCCCAGGTCTGTGGGGCTACGCAAGCGGTTCCCAAAGAGCTTTAGAACAAGGCATAGTTTTCCCTGCTGGCTCTTTGGGCATGGGACCCATCTCCACCCATAGGCCATTTTTGTGCCTGATAGGGCGCCAAGTGGGAAAGGGTGGCTTTGAGGCTGAAGACAGCAGGAAAGCCTGCAGCCCCCAGGTCTGTGGGGCTACGCAAGCGGTTCCCAAAGAGCTTTAGAACAAGGCATAGTTTTCCCTGCTGGCTCTTTGGGTGGGGGACCCATCTCCAGCCGTATGGCTATTTTTGTGCCTGACGCGGTGCGTAGTGGCATAGGGTGGTTTTGAGGCTGAAGGCAGCAGGAAAGCCCGCAGCCGCCACGTCTGTGGGGCCAAGCAAGCGGTTCCCAAAGAGCTTTAGAACAAGGCATAGTTTTCCCAGCTGGCTCTTTGGGCGGGGGACCCATCTCCAGCCGTATGGCCATTTTTGTGCCTGGCGCGGTGCGTAGTGGGAAAGGGTGGTTTTGAGGCTGAAGGCAGCAGGAAAGCCCGCAGCCCCCAGGTCTGTGGGGCTACGCAAGCGGTTCCCAAAGAGCTTTAGAACAAGGCATAGTTTTCCTTGCTGGCTCTTTGGGCGGGGGACCCATCTCCAGCCGTATGGCCATTTTTGTGCCTGGCGCGGCGCCAAGTGGGTAAGGGTGGTGTCGAGGCTGAAGGCAGCAGCAAAGCCTGCAGCCCCCAGGTCTGTGGGGCCAAGCAAGCGGTTCCCAAAGAGCTTTAGAACAAGGCATAGTTTTCCCTGCTGGCTCTTTGGGCATGGGACCCATCTCCAGCCTTATGGCCATTTTTGTCCCTGGCCCGGCGCCAAGTGGGAAAGGGTGGCTTTGAGGCTGAATGCAGCAGGAAAGCCCGCAGCCCCCAGGTCTGTGGGGCTACGCAAGCGGTTCCCAAAGAGCTTTAGAACAAGGCATAGTTTTCCCTGCTCGCTCTTAGGGCATGGGACCCATCTCCAGCCATAGGCCATTTTTGTGCCTGGCGCGAAGCCAAGTGGGAAAGGGTGCTGTCGAGGCTGAAGGCAGCAGGAAAGCCCGCAGCCCCCAGGTCTGTGGGGCTACGCAAGCGGTTCCCAAAGAGCTTTAGAACAAGGCATAGTTTTCCCTGCTGGCTCTTTGGGCGGGGGACCCATCTCCAGCCGTATGGCCATTTTTGTGCCTGGCGCGGCGCCAAGTGGGAAAGGGTGGTGTCGAGTCTGAAGGCAGCAGGAAAGCCTGCAGCCCCCAGGTCTGTGGGGCTATGCAAGCGGTTCCCAAAGAGCTTTAGAACAAGGCAGAGTTTTCCCTGCTGGCTCTTTGGGCGGGGGACCCATCTCCAGCCGTATGGCCATTTTTGTGCCTGGCGCGGCGCCAAGTGGGAAAGGGTGGTGTCGAGGCTGAAGGCAGCAGGAAAGCCCGCAGCCCCCACGTCTGTGGGGCCAAGCAAGCGGTTCCCAAAGAGCTTTAGAACAAGGCATAGTTTTCCCTGCTGGCTCTTTGGGCGGGGGACCCATCTCCAGACGTATGGCTATTTTTGTGCCTGGCGCGGTGCGTAGTGGCATAGGGTGGTTTTGAGCCTGAAGGCAGCAGGAAAGCCCGCAGCCCCCAGGTCTGTGGGCCCAAGCAAGCGGTTCCCAGAGTGCTTTAGAACAAGGCATAGTTTTCCCTGCTGGCTCTTTGGGCATGGGACCCATCTCCAGCCATAGGCCATTTTTGTGCCTGATAGGGCGCCAAGTGGGAAAGGGTGGCTTTGAGGCTGAAGACAGCAGGAAAGCCTGCAGCTCCCAGGTCTGTGGGGCTATGCAAGCGGTTCCCAAAGAGCTTTAGAACAAGGCATATTTTTCCCTGCTGGCTCTTTGGGCGGGGGACCCATCTCCAGCCGTATGGCCATTTTTGTGCCTGGCGCGGCGCCAAGTGGGAAAGGGTGGTGTCGAGGCTGAAGGCAGCAGGAAAGCCCGCAGCCCCCAGGTCTGTGGGGCTACGCAAGCGGTTCCCAAAGAGCTTTAGAACAAGGCATAGTTTTCCCTGCTGGCTCTTTGGGTGGGGGACCCATCTCCAGACGTATGGCTATTTTTGTGCCTGGCGCGGTGCGTAGTGGCATAGGGTGGTTTTGAGGCTGAAGGCAGCAGGAAAGCCCGCAGCCCCCACGTCTGTGGGCCCAAGCAAGCGGTTCCCAGAGAGCTTTAGAACAAGGCATAGTTTTCCCTGCTGGCTCTTTGGGCGGGGGACCAACTCCAGCCATATGGCCATTTTTGTGCCTGGCGCGGTGCGTAGTGGGAAAGGGTGGTTTTGAGGCTGAAGGCAGCAGGAAAGCCCGCAGCCCCCAGGTCTGTGGGGCCAAGCAAGCGGTTCCCAAAGAGCTTTAGAACAAGGCATAGTTTTCCCTGCTGGCTCTTTGGGCATGGGACCCAGCTCCAGCCATAGGCCATTTTTGTGCCTGGCGCGGCGCCAAGTGGGAAAGGGTGGCTTTGAGGCTGAAGGCAGCAGCAAAGCCCGCAGCCCCCAGGTCTGTGGGGCTACGCAAGCGGTTCCCAAAGAGCTTTAGAACAAGGCATAGTTTTCCCTGCTGGCTCTTTGGGCGGGGGACACATCTCCAGCCGTATGGCCATTTTTGTGCCTGATAGGGCGCCAAGTGGGAAAGGGTGGTGTCGAGGCTGAAGGCAGCAGGAAAGCCCGCAGCCCCCAGGTCTGTGGGGCTACGCAAGCGGTTCCCAAAGAGCTTTAGAACAAGGCATAGTTTTCCCTGCTGGCTCTTTGGGCGGGGGACCCATCTCCAGCCGTATGGCCATTTTTGTGCCTGGCCCGGCGCCAAGTGGGAAAGGGTGGCTTTGAGGCTGAAGACAGCAGGAAAGCCTGCAGCCCCCAGGTCTGTGGGGCTATGCAAGCGGTTCCCAAAGAGCTTTAGAACAAGGCATAGTTTTCCCTGCTGGCTCTTTGGGCGGGGGACCCATCTCCAGCCGTATGGCCATTTTTGTGCCTGGCGCGGCGCCAAGTGGGAAAGGGTGGTGTCGAGGCTGAAGGCAGCAGGAAAGCCCGCAGTCCCCAGGTCTGTGGGGCTACGCAAGCGGTTCCCAAAGAGCTTTAGAACAAGGCATATTTTTCCCTGCTGGCTCTCTGGGCGGGGACCCATCTCCAGCCGTATGGCCATTTTTCAGCCTGGCGCGGCGCCAGGTGGGAAAGGGTGGCTTTGAGGCTGAAGGCAGGAGCAAAGCCTGCAGCCCCCAGGTCTGTGGGGCTACGCAAGCGGTTCCCAAAGAGCTTTAGAACAAGGCATAGTTTTCCCTGCTGGCTCTTAGGGCGGGGGACCCATCTCCAGCCGTATGGCCATTTTTGAGCCTGGCGCGGCGCCAAGTGGGAAAGGGTGGTGTCGAGGCTGAAGGCAGCAGGAAAGCCCGCAGCCCCCAGGTCTGTGGGGCTACGCAAGCGGTTCCCAAAGAGCTTTAGAACAAGGCATAGTTTTCCCTGCTCGCTCTTTGGGCGGGGGACCCATCTCCAGCCGTATGGCCATTTTTGTGCCTGGCGAAGCCCCAAGAGGGAAAGGGTGGCTTTGAATCTGAAGGCAGCAGGAAAGCCCGCAGCCCCCAGGTCTGTGGGGCTATGCAAGCGGTTCCCAAAGAGCTTTAGAACAAGGCATAGTTTTCCCTGCTGGCTCTTTTGGCAGGGGACCCATCTCCAGCCGTATGGCCATTTTTGTCCCTGGCCCGGCGCCAAGTGGGAAAGGGTGGTGTTGAGGCTGAAGGCAGCAGCAAAGACTGCAGCCCCCAGGTCTGTGGGGCCAAGCAAGCGGTTCCCAAAGAGCTTTAGAACAAGGCATAGTTTTCCCTGCTGGCTCTTTGGGCGGGGGACCCATCTCCAGCCGTATGGCCATTTTTGTGCCTGGCACGGCGCCAAGTGGGAAAGGGTGGCTTTGAGGCTGAAGGCAGCAGCAAAGCCCGCAGCCCCCAGGTCTGTGGGGCTACGCAAGCGGTTCCCAAAGAGCTTTAGAACAAGGCATAGTTTTCCCTGCTGGCTCTTTGGGCGGGGGACCCATCTCCAGCCGTATGGCCATTTTTGTGCCTGGCCCGGCGCCAAGTGGGAAAGGGTGGCTTTGAGGCTGAAGGCAGCAGCAAAGCCTGCAGCCCCCAGGTCTGTGGGGCTACGCAAGCGGTTCCCAAAGAGCTTTAGAACAAGGCATAGTTTTCCCTGCTGGCTCTCTGGGCGGGGGACCCATCTGCAGCCGTATGGCCATTTTTGAGCCTGGAGCAGTGCCAAGTGGGAAAGGGTGGTTTTGAGGGTGAAGGCAGCAGGAAAGCCCGCAGCCCCCAGGTCTGTGGGGCTACGCAAGCGGTTCCCAAAGAGCTTTAGAACAAGGCATAGTTTTCCCTGCTGGCTCTTTGGGCGGGGGACCCATCTCCAACCGTATGGCCATTTTTGTGCCTGGCGCGGCGCCAAGTGGGAAAGGGTGGTGTCGAGGCTGAAGGCAGCAGGAAAGCCCGCAGCCCCCACGTCTGTGGGGCCAAGCAAGCGGTTCCCAAAGAGCTTTAGAACAAGGCATAGTTTTCCCTGCTGGCTCTTTGGGCATGGGACCCATCTCCACCCATAGGCCATTTTTGTGCTTGATAGGGCGCCAAGTGGGAAAGGGTGGCTTTGAGGCTGAAGGCAGCAGGAAAGCCTGCAGCCCCCAGGTCTGTGGGGCTACACAAGCAGTTCCCAAAGAGCTTTAGAACAAGGCATAGTTTTCCCTGCTGGCTCTTTGGGCGGGGGACCCATCTCCAGCCATAGGCCATTTTTGTGCCTGGCCCGGCGCCCAGTGGGAAAGGGTGGCTTTGAGGCTTGAAGGCAGCAGGAAAGCCCGCAGCCCCCAGGTCTGTGGGGCTACGCAAGCGGTTCCCAAAGAGCTTTAGAACAAGGCATAGTTTTCCCTGCTGGCTCTCTGGGCGGGGGACCCATCTCCAGCCGTATGGCCATTTTTGTGCCTGGCGCGGCGCCAAGTGGGAAAGGGTGGTGTCGAGGCTGAAGGCAGCAGGAAAGCCCACAGCCCCCAGGTCTGTGGGGCTACGCAAGCGGTTCCCAAAGAGCTTTAGAACAAGGCATAGTTTTCCCTGCTGGCTCTTTGGGCGGGGGACCAACTCCAGCCATATGGCCATTTTTGTGCCTGGCGCGGTGCGTAGTGGCATAGGGTGGTTTTGAGGCTGAAGGCAGCAGGAAAGCCCGCAGCCCCCAGGTCTGTGGGGCCAAGCAAGCGGTTCCCAAAGAGCTTTAGAACAAGGCATAGTTTTCCCTGCTGGCTCTTTGGGCATGGGACCCAGCTCCAGCCATAGGCCATTTTTGTGCCTGGCGCGGCGCCAAGTGGGAAAGGGTGGCTTTGAGGCTGAAGGCAGCAGCAAAGCCCGCAGCCCCCAGGTCTGTGGGGCTACGCAAGCGGTTCACAAAGAGCTTTAGAACAAGGCATAGTTTTCCCTGCTGGCTCTTTGGGCGGGGGACACATCTCCAGCCGTATGGCCATTTTTGTGCCTGATAGGGCGCCAAGTGGGAAAGGGTGGTGTCGAGGCTGAAGGCAGCAGGAAAGCCCGCAGCCCCCAGGTCTGTGGGGCTACGCAAGCGGTTCCCAAAGAGCTTTAGAACAAGGCATAGTTTTCCCTGCTGGCTCTTTGGGCGGGGGACCCATCTCCAGCCGTATGGCCATTTTTGTGCCTGGCCCGGCGCCAAGTGGGAAAGGGTGGCTTTGAGGCTGAAGACAGCAGGAAAGCCTGCAGCCCCCAGGTCTGTGGGGCTACGCAAGTGGTTCCCAAAGAGCTTTAGAACAAGGCATAGTTTTCCCTGCTGACTCTTAGGGCGGGGGACCCATCTCCAGCCGTATGGCCATTTTTGAGCCTGGCGCGGCGCCAAGTGGGAAAGGGTGGTGTCGAGGCTGAAGGCAGCAGGAAAGCCCGCAGCCCCCAGGTCTGTGGGGCTACGCAAGCGGTTCCCAAAGAGCTTTAGAACAAGGCATAGTTTTCCCTGCTGGCTCTTTGGGCGGGGGACCCATCTCCAGCCGTATGGCCATTTTTGTGCCTGGCGAAGCCCCAAGAGGGAAAGGGTGGCTTTGAATCTGAAGGCAGCAGGAAAGCCCGCAGCCCCCAGGTCTGTGGGGCTATGCAAGCGGTTCCCAAAGAGCTTTAGAACAAGGCATAGTTTTCCCTGCTGGCTCTTTTGGCAGGGGACCCATCTCCAGCCGTATGGCCATTTTTGTCCCTGGCCCGGCGCCAAGTGGGAAAGGGTGGTGTTGAGGCTGAAGGCAGCAGCAAAGACTGCAGCCCCCAGGTCTGTGGGGCCAAGCAAGCGGTTCCCAAAGAGCTTTAGAACAAGGCATAGTTTTCCCTGCTGGCTCTTTGGGCGGGGGACCCATCTCCAGCCGTATGGCCATTTTTGTGCCTGGCACGGCGCCAAGTGGGAAAGGGTGGCTTTGAGGCTGAAGGCAGCAGGAAAGCCCGCAGCCCCCAGGTCTGTGGGGCTACGCAAGCGGTTCCCAAAGAGCTTTAGAACAAGGCATAGTTTTCCCTGCTGGCTCTTTGGGCGGGGGACCCATTTCCAACCGTATGGCCATTTTTGTGCCTGGCGCGGCGCCAAGTGGGAAAGGGTGGTGTCGAGGCTGAAGGCAGCAGGAAAGCCCGCAGCCCCCACGTCTGTGGGGCCAAGCAAGCGGTTCCCAAAGAGCTTTAGAACAAGGCATAGTTTTCCCTGCTGGCTCTTTGGGCGGGGGACCCATCTCCACCCATAGGCCATTTTTGTGCTTGATAGGGCGCCAAGTGGGAAAGGGTGGCTTTGAGGCTGAAGGCAGCAGGAAAGCCTGCAGCCCCCAGGTCTGTGGGGCTACACAAGCAGTTCCCAAAGAGCTTTAGAACAAGGCATAGTTTTCCCTGCTGGCTCTTTGTTCGGGGGACCCATCTCCAGCCATAGGCCATTTTTGTGCCTGGCCCGGCGCCCAGTGGGAAAGGGTGGCTTTGAGGCTTGAAGGCAGCAGGAAAGCCCGCAGCCCCCAGGTCTGTGGGGCTACGCAAGCGGTTCCCAAAGAGCTTTAGAACAAGGCATAGTTTTCCCTGCTGGCTCTCTGGGCGGGGGACCCATCTCCAGCCGTATGGCCATTTTTGAGCCTGGCGCGGCGCCAAGTGGGAAAGGGTTGTGTCGAGGCTAAAGGCAGCAGGAAAGCCCGCAGCCCCCAGGTCTGTGGGGCTACGCAAGCGGTTCCCAAAGAGCTTTAGAACAAGGCATAATTTTCCCTGCTGGCTCTTTGGGCGGGGGACCCATCTCCAGCCGTATGGCCATTTTTGTGCCTGGCGCGGCGCCAAGTGGGAAAGGGTGGCTTTGAGGCTGAAGGCAGCAGCAAAGCCCGCAGCCCCCAGGTCTGTGGGGCTACGCAAGCGGTTCCCAAAGAGCTTTAGAACAAGGCATAGTTTTCCCTGCTGGCTCTTTGGGCGGGGGACACATCTCCAGCCGTATGGCCATTTTTGTGCCTGATAGGGCGCCAAGTGGGAAAGGGTGGTGTCGAGGCTGAAGGCAGCAGGAAAGCCCGCAGCCCCCAGGTCTGTGCGGCTACGCAAGCGGTTCCCAAAGAGCTTTAGAACAAGGCATAGTTTTCCCTGCTGGCTCTTTGGGCGGGGGACCCATCTCCAGCCGTATGGCCATTTTTGTGCCTGATAGGGCGCCAAGTGGGAAAGGGTGGCTTTGAGGCTGAAGGCAGCAGGAAAGCCTGCAGCCCCCAGGTCTGTGGGGCTATGCAAGCGGTTCCCAAAGAGCTTTAGAACAAGGCATAGTTTTCCCTGCTGGCTCTTTGGGCGGGGGACCCATCTCCACCCATAGGCCATTTTTGAGCCTGGCGCGGCGCCAGGTGGGAAAGGGTGGCTTTAAGGCTGAAGGCAGGAGCAAAGCCTGCAGCCCCCAGGTCTGTGGGGCTACGCAAGCGGTTCCCAAAGAGCTTTAGAACAAGGCATAGTTTTCCCTGCTGGCTCTTAGGGCGGGGGACCCATCTCCAGCCGTATGGCCATTTTTGAGCCTGGCGCGGCGCCAAGTGGGAAAGGGTGGTGTCGAGGCTGAAGGCAGCAGGAAAGCCCGCAGCCCCCAGGTCTGTGGGGCTACGCAAGCGGTTCCCAAAGAGCTTTAGAACAAGGCATAGTTTTCCCTGCTCGCTCTTTGGGCGGGGGACCCATCTCCAGCCGTATGGCCATTTTTGTGCCTGGCGAAGCCCCAAGAGGGAAAGGGTGGCTTTGAATCTGAAGGCAGCAGGAAAGCCCGCAGCCCCCACGTCTGTGGGGCTACGCAAGCGGTTCCCAAAGAGCTTTAGAACAAGGCATAGTTTTCCCTGCTGGCTCTTTGGGCGGGGGACCCATCTCCAGCCGTATGGCCATTTTTGTCCCTGGCCCGGCGCCAAGTGGGAAAGGGTGGTGTCGAGGCTGAAGGCAGCAGCAAAGACTGCAGCCCCCAGGTCTGTGGGGCCAAGCAAGCGGTTCCCAAAGAGCTTTAGAACAAGGCATAGTTTTCCCTGCTGGCTCTTTGGGCGGCGGACCCATCTCCAGCCGTATGGCCATTTTTGTGCCTGGCACGGCGCCAAGTGGGAAAGGGTGGCTTTGAGGGTGAAGGCAGCAGGAAAGCCCGCAGCCCCCAGGTCTGTGGGGCTACGCAAGCGGTTCCCAAAGAGCTTTAGAACAAGGCATAGTTTTCCCTGCTGGCTCTTTGGGCGGGGGACCCATCTCCAGCCGTATGGCCATTTTTGTGCCTGGCGCGGCGCCAAGTGGGAAAGGGTGGTGTCGAGGCTGAAGGCAGCAGGAAAGCCCGCAGCCCCCACGTCTGTGGGGCCAAGCAAGCGGTTCCCAAAGAGCTTTAGAACAAGGCATAGTTTTCCCTGCTGGCTCTTTGGGCCTGGGACCCATCTCCAGCCATAGGCCATTTTTGTGCTTGGTAGGGCGCCAAGTGGGAAAGGGTGGCTTTGAGGCTGAAGGCAGCAGGAAAGCCTGCAGCCCCCAGGTCTGTGGGGCTACGCAAGCAGTTCCCAAAGAGCTTTAAAACAAGGCATAGTTTTCCCTGCTGGCTCTTTGTTCGGGGGACCCATCTCCAGCCATAGGCCATTTTTGTGCCTGGCCCGGCGCCCAGTGGGAAAGGGTGGCTTTGAGGCTTGAAGGCAGCAGGAAAGCCCGCAGCCCCCAGGTCTGTGCGGCTACGCAAGCGGTTCCCAAAGAGCTTTAGAACAAGGCATAGTTTTCCCTGCTGGCTCTTTGGGCGGGGGACCCATCTCCAGCCGTATGGCCATTTTTGAGCCTGGCGCGGCGCCAAGTGGGAAAGGGTTGTGTCGAGGCTAAAGGCAGCAGGAAAGCCCGCAGCCCCCAGGTCTGTGGGGCTACGCAAGCGGTTCCCAAAGAGCTTTAGAACAAGGCATAATTTTCCCTGCTGGCTCTTTGGGCGGGGGACCCATCTCCAGCCGTATGGCCATTTTTGTGCCTGGCGCAGCGCCAAGTGGGAAAGGGTGGTTTTGAGGCTGAAGGCAGCAGCAAAGCCTGCAGTCCCCAGGTCTGTGGGGCTACGCAAGCGGTTCCCAAAGAGCTTTAGAACAAGGCATAGTTTTCCCTGCTGGCTCTTTGGGCGGGGGACCCATCTCCAGCCGTATGGCCATTTTTGTAACTGGCCGGGGGCCAAGTGGGAAAGGGTGGTTTTGAGGCTGAAGGCAGCAGGAAAGCCCGCAGCCCCCAGGTCTGTGCGGCTACGCAAGCGGTTCCCAAAGAGCTTTAGAACAAGGCATAGTTTTCCCTGCTGGCTCTTTGGGCATGGGACCCATCTCCAGCCATAAGCCATTTTTGTGCTTGATAGGGCGCCAAGTGGGAAAGGGTTGCTTTGAGGCTGAAGACAGCAGGAAAGCCCGCAGCCCCCAGGTCTGTGGGGCTACGCAAGCGGTTCCCAAAGAGCTTTAGAACAAGGCATAGTTTTCCCTGCTGGCTCTCTGGGCGGGGACCCATCTCCAGCCGTATGGCCATTTTTGAGCCTGGCGCGGCGCCAGGTGGGAAAGGGTGGCTTTGAGGCTGAAGGCAGGAGCAAAGCCTGCAGCCCCCAGGTCTGTGGGGCTACGCAAGCGGTTCCCAAAGAGCTTTAGAACAAGGCATAGTTTTCCCTGCTGGCTCTTAGGGCGGGGGACCCATCTCCAGCCGTATGGCCATTTTTGAGCCTGGCGCGGCGCCAAGTGGGAAAGGGTGGTGTCGAGGCTGAAGGCAGCAGGAAAGCCCGCAGCCCCCAGGTCTGTGGGGCTACGCAAGCGGTTCCCAAAGAGCTTTAGAACAAGGCATAGTTTTCCCTGCTGGCTCTTTGGGCGGGGGACCCATCTCCAGCCGTATGGCCATTTTTGTGCCTGGCGAAGCCCCAAGAGTGAAAGGGTGGCTTTGAATCTGAAGGCAGCAGGAAAGCCCGCAGCCCCCAGGTCTGTGGGGCTACGCAAGCGGTTCCCAAAGAGCTTTAGAACAAGGCATAGTTTTCCCTGCTGGCTCTTTGGGCGGGGGACACATCTCCAGCCGTATGGCCATTTTTGTCCCTGGCCCGGCGCCAAGTGGGAAAGGGTGGCTTTGAGGCTGAAGACAGCAGCAAAGACTGCAGCCCCCAGGTCTGTGGGGCCAAGCAAGCGGTTCCCAAAGAGCTTTAGAACAAGGCATAGTTTTCCCTGCTGGCTCTTTGGGCGGCGGACCCATCTCCAGCCGTATGGCCATTTTTGTGCCTGGCGCGGCGCCAGGTGGGAAAGGGTGGCTTTGAGGCTGAAGGCAGCAGCAAAGCCCGCAGCCCCCAGGTCTGTGGGGCTACGCAAGCGGTTCCCAAAGAGCTTTAGAACAAGGCATAGTTTTCCCTGCTGGCTCTTTGGGCGGGGGACCCATCTCCAGCCGTATGGCCATTTTTGTGCCTGGCGCGGCGCCAAGTGGGAAAGGGTGGTGTCGAGGCTGAAGGCAGCAGGAAAGCCCGCAGCCCCCACGTCTGTGGGGCCAAGCAAGCGGTTCCCAAAGAGCTTTAGAACAAGGCATAGTTTTCCCTGCTGGCTCTTTGGGCCTGGGACCCATCTCCAGCCATAGGCCATTTTTGTGCTTGGTAGGGCGCCAAGTGGGAAAGGGTGGCTTTGAGGCTGAAGGCAGCAGGAAAGCCTGCAGCCCCCAGGTCTGTGGGGCTACGCAAGAAGTTCCCAAAGAGCTTTAGAACAAGGCATAGTTTTCCCTGCTGGCTCTTTGTTCGGGGGACCCATCTCCAGCCATAGGCCATTTTTGTGCCTGGCCCGGCGCCCAGTGGGAAAGGGTGGCTTTGAGGCTTGAAGGCAGCAGGAAAGCCCGCAGCCCCCAGGTCTGTGGGGCTACGCAAGCGGTTCCCAAAGAGCTTTAGAACAAGGCATAGTTTTCCCTGCTGGCTCTTTGGGCGGGGGACCCATCTCCAGCCGTATGGCCATTTTTGAGCCTGGCGCGGCGCCAAGTGGGAAAGGGTTGTGTCGAGGCTAAAGGCAGCAGGAAAGCCCGCAGCCCCCAGGTCTGTGGGGCTACGCAAGCGGTTCCCAAAGAGCTTTAGAACAAGGCATAATTTTCCCTGCTGGCTCTTTGGGCGGGGGACCCATCTCCAGCCGTATGGCCATTTTTGTGCCTGGCGCAGCGCCAAGTGGGAAAGGGTGGTTTTGAGGCTGAAGGCAGCAGCAAAGCCTGCAGCCCCCAGGTCTGTGGGGCTACGCAAGCGGTTCCCAAAGAGCTTTAGAACAAGGCATAGTTTTCCCTGCTGGCTCTTTGGGCGGGGGACCCATCTCCAGCCGTATGGCCATTTTTGTGCCTGGCCGGGGGCCAAGTGGGAAAGGGTGGTTTTGAGGCTGAAGGCAGCAGGAAAGCCCGCAGCCCCCAGGTCTGTGCGGCTACGCAAGCGGTTCCCAAAGAGCTTTAGAACAAGGCATAGTTTTCCCTGCTGGCTCTTTGGGCATGGGACCCATCTCCAGCCATAGGCCATTTTTGTGCTTGATAGGGCGCCAAGTGGGAAAGGGTTGCTTTGAGGCTGAAGACAGCAGGAAAGCCCGCAGCCCCCAGGTCTGTGGGGCTACGCAAGCGGTTCCCAAAGAGCTTTAGAACAAGGCATAGTTTTCCCTGCTGGCTCTCTGGGCGGGGGACCCATCTCCAGCCGTATGGCCATTTTTGAGCCTGGCGCGGCGCCAGGTGGGAAAGGGTGGCTTTGAGGCTGAAGGCAGGAGCAAAGCCTGCAGCCCCCAGGTCTGTGGTGCTATGCAAGCGGTTCCCAAAGAGCTTTAGAACAAGGCATAGTTTTCCCTGCTGGCTCTTAGGGCATGGGACCCATCTCCAGCCATAGGCCATTTTTGTGCCTGGCGCGAAGCCAAGTGGGAAAGGGTGGTTTTGAGGCTGAAGGCAGCAGGAAAGCCCGCAGCCCCCAGGTCTGTGCGGCTACGCAAGCGGTTCCCAAAGAGCTTTAGAACAAGGCATAGTTTTCCCTGCTGGCTCTTTGGGCGGGGGACCCATCTCCAGCCATACGGCCATTTTTGTGCCTGGCGCGGCGCCAAGAGGGAAAGGGTGGTGTCGAGGCTAAAGGCAGCAGGAAAGCCCGCAGCCCCCAGGTCTGTGGGGCTACGCAAGCGGTTCCCAAAGAGCTTTAGAACAAGGCATAGTTTTCCCTGCTGGCTCTTTGGGCATGGGACCCATCTCCACCCATAGGCCATTTTTGTGCCTGATAGGGCACCAAGTGGGAAAGGGTGGCTTTGAGGCTGAAGACAGCAGGAAAGCCTGCAGCCCCCAGGTCTGTGGGGCTACGCAAGCGGTTCCCAAAGAGCTTTAGAACAAGGCATAGTTTTCCCTGCTGGCTCTTTGGGTGGGGGACCCATCTCCAGCCGTATGGCTATTTTTGTGCCTGACGCGGTGCGTAGTGGCATAGGGTGGTTTTGAGGCTGAAGGCAGCAGGAAAGCCCGCAGCCCCCACGTCTGTGGGGCCAAGCAAGCGGTTCCCAAAGAGCTTTAGAACAAGGCATAGTTTTCCCTGCTGGCTCTTTGGGCGGGGGACACATCTCCAGCCGTATGGCCATTTTTGTCCCTGGCCCGGCGCCAAGTGGGAAAGGGTGGCTTTGAGGCTGAAGACAGCAGCAAAGACTGCAGCCCCCAGGTCTGTGGGGCCAAGCAAGCGGTTCCCAAAGAGCTTTAGAACAAGGCATAGTTTTCCCTGCTGGCTCTTTGGGCGGCGGACCCATCTCCAGCCGTATGGCCATTTTTGTGCCTGGCGCGGCGCCAGGTGGGAAAGGGTGGCTTTGAGGCTGAAGGCAGCAGCAAAGCCCGCAGCCCCCAGGTCTGTGGGGCTACGCAAGCGGTTCCCAAAGAGCTTTAGAACAAGGCATAGTTTTCCCTGCTGGCTCTTTGGGCGGGGGACCCATCTCCAGCCGTATGGCCATTTTTGTGCCTGGCGCGGCGCCAAGTGGGAAAGGGTGGTGTCGAGGCTGAAGGCAGCAGGAAAGCCCGCAGCCCCCACGTCTGTGGGGCCAAGCAAGCGGTTCCCAAAGAGCTTTAGAACAAGGCATAGTTTTCCCTGCTGGCTCTTTGGGCCTGGGACCCATCTCCAGCCATAGGCCATTTTTGTGCTTGGTAGGGCGCCAAGTGGGAAAGGGTGGCTTTGAGGCTGAAGGCAGCAGGAAAGCCTGCAGCCCCCAGGTCTGTGGGGCTACGCAAGAAGTTCCCAAAGAGCTTTAGAACAAGGCATAGTTTTCCCTGCTGGCTCTTTGTTCGGGGGACCCATCTCCAGCCATAGGCCATTTTTGTGCCTGGCCCGGCGCCCAGTGGGAAAGGGTGGCTTTGAGGCTTGAAGGCAGCAGGAAAGCCCGCAGCCCCCAGGTCTGTGGGGCTACGCAAGCGGTTCCCAAAGAGCTTTAGAACAAGGCATAGTTTTCCCTGCTGGCTCTTTGGGCGGGGGACCCATCTCCAGCCGTATGGCCATTTTTGAGCCTGGCGCGGCGCCAAGTGGGAAAGGGTTGTGTCGAGGCTAAAGGCAGCAGGAAAGCCCGCAGCCCCCAGGTCTGTGGGGCTACGCAAGCGGTTCCCAAAGAGCTTTAGAACAAGGCATAATTTTCCCTGCTGGCTCTTTGGGCGGGGGACCCATCTCCAGCCGTATGGCCATTTTTGTGCCTGGCGCAGCGCCAAGTGGGAAAGGGTGGTTTTGAGGCTGAAGGCAGCAGCAAAGCCTGCAGCCCCCAGGTCTGTGGGGCTACGCAAGCGGTTCCCAAAGAGCTTTAGAACAAGGCATAGTTTTCCCTGCTGGCTCTTTGGGCGGGGGACCCATCTCCAGCCGTATGGCCATTTTTGTGCCTGGCCGGGGGCCAAGTGGGAAAGGGTGGTTTTGAGGCTGAAGGCAGCAGGAAAGCCCGCAGCCCCCAGGTCTGTGCGGCTACGCAAGCGGTTCCCAAAGAGCTTTAGAACAAGGCATAGTTTTCCCTGCTGGCTCTTTGGGCATGGGACCCATCTCCAGCCATAGGCCATTTTTGTGCTTGATAGGGCGCCAAGTGGGAAAGGGTTGCTTTGAGGCTGAAGACAGCAGGAAAGCCCGCAGCCCCCAGGTCTGTGGGGCTACGCAAGCGGTTCCCAAAGAGCTTTAGAACAAGGCATAGTTTTCCCTGCTGGCTCTCTGGGCGGGGGACCCATCTCCAGCCGTATGGCCATTTTTGAGCCTGGCGCGGCGCCAGGTGGGAAAGGGTGGCTTTGAGGCTGAAGGCAGGAGCAAAGCCTGCAGCCCCCAGGTCTGTGGTGCTATGCAAGCGGTTCCCAAAGAGCTTTAGAACAAGGCATAGTTTTCCCTGCTGGCTCTTAGGGCATGGGACCCATCTCCAGCCATAGGCCATTTTTGTGCCTGGCGCGAAGCCAAGTGGGAAAGGGTGGTTTTGAGGCTGAAGGCAGCAGGAAAGCCCGCAGCCCCCAGGTCTGTGCGGCTACGCAAGCGGTTCCCAAAGAGCTTTAGAACAAGGCATAGTTTTCCCTGCTGGCTCTTTGGGCGGGGGACCCATCTCCAGCCATACGGCCATTTTTGTGCCTGGCGCGGCGCCAAGAGGGAAAGGGTGGTGTCGAGGCTAAAGGCAGCAGGAAAGCCCGCAGCCCCCAGGTCTGTGGGGCTACGCAAGCGGTTCCCAAAGAGCTTTAGAACAAGGCATAGTTTTCCCTGCTGGCTCTTTGGGCATGGGACCCATCTCCACCCATAGGCCATTTTTGTGCCTGATAGGGCACCAAGTGGGAAAGGGTGGCTTTGAGGCTGAAGACAGCAGGAAAGCCTGCAGCCCCCAGGTCTGTGGGGCTACGCAAGCGGTTCCCAAAGAGCTTTAGAACAAGGCATAGTTTTCCCTGCTGGCTCTTTGGGTGGGGGACCCATCTCCAGCCGTATGGCTATTTTTGTGCCTGACGCGGTGCGTAGTGGCATAGGGTGGTTTTGAGGCTGAAGGCAGCAGGAAAGCCCGCAGCCCCCACGTCTGTGGGGCTACGCAAGCGGTTCCCAAAGAGCTTTAGAACAAGGCATAGTTTTCCCTGCTGGCTCTCTGGGCGGGGGACCCATCTCCAGCCGTATGGCCATTTTTGTGCCTGGCCCGGCGCAAAGTGGGAAAGGGTGGCTTTGAGGCTGAAGGCAGCAGGAAAGCCCGCAGCCCCCAGGTCTGTGCGGCTACGCAAGCGGTTCCCAAAGAGCTTTAGAACAAGGCATAGTTTTCCCTGCTGGCTCTTTGGGCGGGGGACCCATCTCCAGCCGTACGGCCATTTTTGTGCCTGGCGCGGCGCCAAGAGGGAAAGGGTGGTGTCGAGGCTAAAGGCAGCAGGAAAGCCCGCAGCCCCCAGGTCTGTGGGGCTACGCAAGCGGTTCCCAAAGAGCTTTAGAACAAGGCATAGTTTTCCCTGCTGGCTCTCTGGGCGGGGGACCCATCTGCAGCCGTATGGCCATTTTTGAGCCTGGAGCAGTGCCAAGTGGGAAAGGGTGGTTTTGAGGGTGAAGGCAGCAGGAAAGCCCGCAGCCCCCAGGTCTGTGGGGCTACGCAAGCGGTTCCCAAAGAGCTTTAGAACAAGGCATAGTTTTCCCTGCTGGCTCTTTGGGCGGGGGACCCATCTCCAGCCGTATGGCCATTTTTGTGCCTGGCGCGGCGCCAAGTGGGAAAGGGTGGTGTCGAGGCTGAAGGCAGCAGGAAAGCCCGCAGCCCCCAGGTCTGTGGGGCCAAGCAAGCGGTTCCCAAAGAGCTTTAGAACAAGGCATAGTTTTCCCTGCTGGCTCTTTGGGCCTGGGACCCATCTCCAGCCATAGGCCATTTTTGTGCTTGATAGGGCGCCAAGTGGGAAAGGGTGGCTTTGAGGCTGAAGGCAGCAGGAAAGCCTGCAGCCCCCAGGTCTGTGGGGCTACGCAAGCAGTTCCCAAAGAGCTTTAGAACAAGGCATAGTTTTCCCTGCTGGCTCTTTGTTCGGGGGACCCATCTCCAGCCATAGGCCATTTTTGTGCCTGGCCCGGCACCCAGTGGGAAAGGGTGGCTTTGAGGCTTGAAGGCAGCAGGAAAGCCCGCAGCCCCCAGGTCTGTGGGGCTACGCAAGCGGTTCCCAAAGAGCTTTAGAACAAGGCATAGTTTTCCCTGCTGGCTCTCTGGGCGGGGGACCCATCTCCAGCCGTATGGCCATTTTTGAGCCTGGCGCGGCGCCAAGTGGGAAAGGGTGGTTTTGAGGGTGAAGGCAGCAGGAAAGCCCGCAGCCCCCAGGTCTGTGGGGCTACGCAAGCGGTTCCCAAAGAGCTTTAGAAC
Source organism: Rissa tridactyla (assembly GCF_028500815.1). Lineage (NCBI taxonomy): Eukaryota > Metazoa > Chordata > Aves > Charadriiformes > Laridae > Rissa > Rissa tridactyla. The sequence continues at coordinate 611,947 of NW_026529800.1, read as the reverse complement.
AAGGCATAGTTTTCCCTGCTGGCTCTTTGGGCGGGGGACCCATCTCCAGCCGTATGGCCATTTTTGTGCCTGGCGCGGCGCCAAGTGGGAAAGGGTGGCTTTGAGGCTGAAGGCAGCAGCAAAGCCCGCAGCCCCCAGGTCTGTGGGGCTACGCAAGCGGTTCCCAAAGAGCTTTAGAACAAGGCATAGTTTTCTTTGCTGGCTCTTTGGGCGGGGGACACATCTCCAGCCGTATGGCCATTTTTGTGCCTGATAGGGCGCCAAGTGGGAAAGGGTGGTTTTGAGGCTGAAGGCAGCAGGAAAGCCCGCAGCCCCCAGGTCTGTGGGGCTACGCAAGCGGTTCCCAAAGAGCTTTAGAACAAGGCATAGTTTTCCCTGCTGGCTCTTTGGGCGGGGGACCCATCTCCAGCCGTATGGCCATTTTTGTGCCTGATAGGGCGCCAAGTGGGAAAGGGTGGCTTTGAGGCTGAAGACAGCAGGAAAGCCTGCAGCCCCCAGGTCTGTGGGGCTATGCAAGCGGTTCCCAAAGAGCTTTAGAACAAGGCATAGTTTTCCCTGCTGGCTCTTTGGGCGGGGGACCCATCTCCAGCCGTATGGCCATTTTTGTGCCTGGCGCGGCGCCAAGTGGGAAAGGGTGGTGTCCAGGCTGAAGGCAGCAGGAAAGCCCGCAGTCCCCAGGTCTGTGGGGCTACGCAAGCGGTTCCCAAAGAGCTTTAGAACAAGGCATAGTTTTCCCTGCTGGCTCTCTGGGCGGGGACCCATCTCCAGCCGTATGGCCATTTTTGAGCCTGGCGCGGCGCCAGGTGGGAAAGGGTGGCTTTGAGGCTGAAGGCAGGAGCAAAGCCTGCAGCCCCCAGGTCTGTGGGGCTACGCAAGCGGTTCCCAAAGAGCTTTAGAACAAGGCATAGTTTTCCCTGCTGGCTCTTAGGGCGGGGGACCCATCTCCAGCCGTATGGCCATTTTTGAGCCTGGCGCGGCGCCAAGTGGGAAAGGGTGGTGTCGAGGCTGAAGGCAGCAGGAAAGCCCGCAGCCCCCAGGTCTGTGGGGCTACGCAAGCGGTTCCCAAAGAGCTTTAGAACAAGGCATAGTTTTCCCTGCTCGCTCTTTGGGCGGGGGACCCATCTCCAGCCGTATGGCCATTTTTGTGCCTGGCGAAGCCCCAAGACGGAAAGGGTGGCTTTGAATCTGAAGGCAGCAGGAAAGCCCGCAGCCCCCAGGTCTGTGGGGCTACGCAAGCGGTTCCCAAAGAGCTTTAGAACAAGGCATAGTTTTCCCTGCAGGCTCTTTGGGCGGGGGACCCATCTCCAGCCGTATGGCCATTTTTGTGCCTGGCGCGGCGCCAAGTGGGAAAGGGTGGTGTCGAGGCTGAAGGCAGCAGGAAAGCCCGCAGCCCCCAGGTCTGTGGGGCTACGCAAGCGGTTCCCAAAGAGCTTTAGAACAAGGCATAGTTTTCCCTGCTGGCTCTTTGTTCGGGGGACCCATCTCCAGCCATAGGCCATTTTTGTGCCTGGCCCGGCGCCCAGTGGGAAAGGGTGGCTTTGAGGCTTGAAGGCAGCAGGAAAGCCCGCAGCCCCCAGGTCTGTGCGGCTACGCAAGCGGTTCCCAAAGAGCTTTAGAACAAGGCATAGTTTTCCCTGCTGGCTCTCTGGGCGGGGGACCCATCTCCAGCCGTATGGCCATTTTTGAGCCTGGCGCGGCGCAAAGTGGGAAAGGGTGGTGTCGAGGCTGAAGGCAGCAGGAAAGCCCGCAGCCCCCAGGTCTGTGCGGCTACGCAAGCGGTTCCCAAAGAGCTTTAGAACAAGGCATAGTTTTCCCTGCTGGCTCTTTGGGCATGGGACCCATCTCCAGCCATAGGCCATTTTTGTGCTTGATAGGGCGCCAAGTGGGAAAGGGTTGCTTTGAGGCTGAAGACAGCAGGAAAGCCCGCAGCCCCCAGGTCTGTGGGGCTACGCAAGCGGTTCCCAAAGAGCTTTAGAACAAGGCATAGTTTTCCCTGCTGGCTCTCTGGGCGGGGGACCCATCTCCAGCCGTATGGCCATTTTTGAGCCTGGCGCGGCGCCAGGTGGGAAAGGGTGGCTTTGAGGCTGAAGGCAGGAGCAAAGCCTGCAGCCCCCAGGTCTGTGGTGCTACGCAAGCGGTTCCCAAAGAGCTTTAGAACAAGGCATAGTTTTCCCAGCTGGCTCTTAGGGCATGGGACCCATCTCCAGCCATAGGCCATTTTTGTGCCTGGCCCGGCGCAAAGTGGGAAAGGGTGGCTTTGAGGCTGAAGGCAGCAGGAAAGCCCGCAGCCCCCAGGTCTGTGCGGCTACGCAAGCGGTTCCCAAAGAGCTTTAGAACAAGGCATAGTTTTCCCTGCTGGCTCTTTGGGCGGGGGACCCATCTCCAGCCGTACGGCCATTTTTGTGCCTGGCGCGGCGCCAAGAGGGAAAGGGTGGTGTCGAGGCTAAAGGCAGCAGGAAAGCCCGCAGCCCCCAGGTCTGTGGGGCTACGCAAGCGGTTCCCAAAGAGCGTTAGAACAAGGCATAGTTTTCCCTGCTGGCTCTTTGGGCGGGGGACCCATCTCCAGCCGTATGGCCATTTTTGTGCATGGCGCAGCGCCAAGTGGGAAATGGTGGTATCGAAGCTGAAGGCAGCAGGAAAGCCCGCAGCCCCCAGGTCTGTGGGGCTACGCAAGCGGTTCCCAAAGAGCTTTAGAACAAGGCATAGTTTTCCCTGCTCGCTCTTTGGGCGGGGGACCCATCTCCAGCCGTATGGCCATTTTTGTGCCTGGCGAAGCCCCAAGACGGAAAGGGTGGCTTTGAATCTGAAGGCAGCAGGAAAGCCCGCAGCCCCCAGGTCTGTGGGGCTACGCAAGCGGTTCCCAAAGAGCTTTAGAACAAGGCATAGTTTTCCCTGCAGGCTCTTTGGGCGGGGGACCCATCTCCAGCCGTATGGCCATTTTTGTGCCTGGCGCGGCGCCAAGTGGGAAAGGGTGGTGTCGAGGCTGAAGGCAGCAGGAAAGCCCGCAGCCCCCAGGTCTGTGGGGCTACGCAAGCGGTTCCCAAAGAGCTTTAGAACAAGGCATAGTTTTCCCTGCTGGCTCTTTGTTCGGGGGACCCATCTCCAGCCATAGGCCATTTTTGTGCCTGGCCCGGCGCCCAGTGGGAAAGGGTGGCTTTGAGGCTTGAAGGCAGCAGGAAAGCCCGCAGCCCCCAGGTCTGTGCGGCTACGCAAGCGGTTCCCAAAGAGCTTTAGAACAAGGCATAGTTTTCCCTGCTGGCTCTCTGGGCGGGGGACCCATCTCCAGCCGTATGGCCATTTTTGAGCCTGGCGCGGCGCCAAGTGGGAAAGGGTGGTGTCGAGGCTGAAGGCAGCAGGAAAGCCCGCAGCCCCCAGGTCTGTGGGGCTACGCAAGCGGTTCCCAAAGAGCTTTAGAACAAGGCATAGTTTTCCCTGCTGGCTCTTTGGGCATGGGACCCATCTCCAGCCATAGGCCATTTTTGTGCTTGATAGGGCGCCAAGTGGGAAAGGGTTGCTTTGAGGCTGAAGACAGCAGGAAAGCCCGCAGCCCCCAGGTCTGTGGGGCTACGCAAGCGGTTCCCAAAGAGCTTTAGAACAAGGCATAGTTTTCCCTGCTGGCTCTCTGGGCGGGGGACCCATCTCCAGCCGTATGGCCATTTTTGAGCCTGGCGCGGCGCCAGGTGGGAAAGGGTGGCTTTGAGGCTGAAGGCAGGAGCAAAGCCTGCAGCCCCCAGGTCTGTGGTGCTACGCAAGCGGTTCCCAAAGAGCTTTAGAACAAGGCATAGTTTTCCCAGCTGGCTCTTAGGGCATGGGACCCATTTCCAGCCATAGGCCATTTTTGTGCCTGGCCCGGCGCAAAGTGGGAAAGGGTGGCTTTGAGGCTGAAGGCAGCAGGAAAGCCCGCAGCCCCCAGGTCTGTGCGGCTACGCAAGCGGTTCCCAAAGAGCTTTAGAACAAGGCATAGTTTTCCCTGCTGGCTCTTTGGGCGGGGGACCCATCTCCAGCCGTACGGCCATTTTTGTGCCTGGCGCGGCGCCAAGAGGGAAAGGGTGGTGTCGAGGCTAAAGGCAGCAGGAAAGCCCGCAGCCCCCAGGTCTGTGGGGCTACGCAAGCGGTTCCCAAAGAGCGTTAGAACAAGGCATAGTTTTCCCTGCTGGCTCTTTGGGCGGGGGACCCATCTCCAGCCGTATGGCCATTTTTGTGCATGGCGCAGCGCCAAGTGGGAAATGGTGGTATCGAAGCTGAAGGCAGCAGGAAAGCCCGCAGCCCCCAGGTCTGTGCGGCTACGCAAGCGGTTCCCAAAGAGCTTTAGAACAAGGCATAGTTTTCCCTGCTGGCTCTTTGGGCATGGGACCCATCTCCACCCATAGGCCATTTTTGTGCCTGATAGGGCGCCAAGTGGGAAAGGGTGGATTTGAGGCTGAAGACAGCAGGAAAGCCTGCAGCCCCCAGGTCTGTGTGGCTACGCAAGCGGTTCCCAAAGAGCTTTAGAACAAGGCATAGTTTTCCCTGCTGGCTCTTTGGGTGGGGGACCCATCTCCAGCCGTATGGCTATTTTTGTGCCTGACGCGGTGCGTAGTGGCATAGGGTGGTTTTGAGGCTGAAGGCAGCAGGAAAGCCCGCAGCCCCCACGTCTGTGGGGCCAAGCAAGCGGTTCCCAAAGAGCTTTAGAACAAGGCATAGTTTTCCCAGCTGGCTCTTTGGGCGGGGGACCCATCTCCAGCCGTATGGCCATTTTTGTGCCTGGCGCGGTGCGTAGTGGGAAATGGTGGTTTTGAGGCTGAAGGCAGCAGGAAAGCCCGCAGCCCCCAGGTCTGTGGGGCTACGCAAGCGGTTCCCAAAGAGCTTTAGAACAAGGCATAGTTTTCCCTGCTGGCTCTTTGGGCGGGGGACCCATCTCCAGCCGTACGGCCATTTTTGTGCCTGGCGCGGCGCCAAGTGGGTAAGGGTGGCTTTGAGGCTGAAGGCAGCAGCAAAGCCTGCAGCCCCCAGGTCTGTGGGGCCAAGCAAGCGGTTCCCAAAGAGCTTTAGAACAAGGCATAGTTTTCCCTGCTGGCTCCTTGGGCATGGGACCCATCTCCAGCCGTATGGCCATTTTTGTCCCTGGCCCGGCGCCAAGTGGGAAAGGGTGGCTTTGAGGCTGAAGGCAGCAGGAAAGCCCGCAGCCCCCAGGTCTGTGGGGCTACGCAAGCGGTTCCCAAAGAGCTTTAGAACAAGGCATAGTTTTCCCTGCTCGCTCTTAGGGCATGGGACCCATCTCCAGCCATAGCCCATTTTTGTGCCTGGCGCGGCGCCAAGTGGGAAAGGGTGCTGTCGAGGCTGAAGGCAGCAGGAAAGCCCGCAGCCCCAAGGTCTGTGGGGCTACGCAAGCGGTTCCCAAAGAGCTTTAGAACAAGGCATAGTTTTCCCTGCTGGCTCTTTGGGCGGGGGACCCATCTCCAGCCGTATGGCCATTTTTGTGCCTGGCCCGGCGCAAAGTGGGAAAGGGTGGCTTTGAGGCTGAAGGCAGCAGGAAAGCCCGCAGCCCCCAGGTCTGTGCGGCTACGCAAGCGGTTCCCAAAGAGCTTTAGAACAAGGCATAGTTTTCCCTGCTGGCTCTTTGGGCGGGGGACCCATCTCCAGCCGTATGGCCATTTTTGTGCCTGGCGCGGCGCCAAGAGGGAAAGGGTGGTGTCGAGGCTAAAGGCAGCAGGAAAGCCCGCAGCCCCCAGGTCTGTGGGGCTACGCAAGCGGTTCCCAAAGAGCTTTAGAACAAGGCACAGTTTTCCCTGCTGGCTCTTTGGGCGGGGGACCCATCTCCAGCCGTATGGCCATTTTTGTGCATGGCGCAGCGCCAAGTGGGAAATGGTGGTATCGAGGCTGAAGGCAGCAGGAAAGCCCGCAGCCCCCAGGTCTGTGGGGCTACGCAAGCGGTTCCCAAAGAGCTTTAGAACAAGGCATAGTTTTCCCTGCTGGCTCTTTGGGCATGGGACCCATCTCCACCCATAGGCCATTTTTGTGCCTGATAGGGCGCCAAGTGGGAAAGGGTGGCTTTGAGGCTGAAGACAGCAGGAAAGCCTGCAGCCCCCAGGTCTGTGGGGCTACGCAAGCGGTTCCCAAAGAGCTTTAGAACAAGGCATAGTTTTCCCTGCTGGCTCTTTGGGTGGGGGACCCATCTCCAGCCGTATGGCTATTTTTGTGCCTGACGCGGTGCGTAGTGGCATAGGGTGGTTTTGAGGCTGAAGGCAGCAGCAAAGCCCGCAGCCCCCACGTCTGTGGGGCCAAGCAAGCGGTTCCCAAAGAGCTTTAGAACAAGGCATAGTTTTCCCAGCTGGCTCTTTGGGCGGGGGACCCATCTCCAGCCGTATGGCCATTTTTGTGCCTGGCGCGGTGCGTAGTGGGAAAGGGTGGTTTTGAGGCTGAAGGCAGCAGGAAAGCCCGCAGCCCCCAGGTCTGTGGGGCTACGCAAGCGGTTCCCAAAGAGCTTTAGAACAAGGCATAGTTTTCCCTGCTGGCTCTTTGGGCGGGGGACCCATCTCCAGCCGTATGGCCATTTTTGTGCCTGGCACGGCGCCAAGTGGGAAAGGGTGGCTTTGAGGCTGAAGGCAGCAGCAAAGCCCACAGCCCCCAGGTCTGTGGGGCTACGCAAGCGGTTCCCAAAGAGCTTTAGAACAAGGCATAGTTTTCCCTGCTGGCTCTTTGGGCGGGGGACCCATCTCCAGCCGTATGGCCATTTTTGTGCCTGGCGCGGCGCCAAGTGGGAAAGGGTGGCTTTGAGGCTGAAGGCAGCAGGAAAGCCCGCAGCCCCCAGGTCTGTGGGGCTACGCAAGCAGTTCCCAAAGAGCTTTAGAACAAGGCATAGTTTTCCCTGCTGGCTCTTTGTTCGGGGGACCCATCTCCAGCCGTATGGCCATTTTTGTGCCTGATAGGGTGCCAAGTGGGAAAGGTTGGTGTCGAGGCTGAAGGCAGCAGGAAAGCCCGCAGCCCCCAGGTCTGTGGGGCTACGCAAGCGGTTCCCAAAGAGCTTTAGAACAAGGCATAGTTTTCCCTGCTGGCTCTTTGGGCGGGGGACCCATCTCCAGCCGTATGGCCATTTTTGTGCCTGATAGGGCGCCAAGTGGGAAAGGGTGGCTTTGAGGCTGAAGACAGCAGGAAAGCCTGCAGCCCCCAGGTCTGTGGGGCTATGCAAGCGGTTCCCAAAGAGCTTTAGAACAAGGCGTAGTTTTCCCTGCTGGCTCTTAGGGCGGGGGACCCATCTCCAGCCGTATGGCCATTTTTGTGCCTGGCGCGGCGCCAAGTGGGAAAGGGTGGTGTCGAGGCTGAAGGCAGCAGGAAAGCCCGCAGTCCCCAGGTCTGTGGGGCTACGCAAGCGGTTCCCAAAGAGCTTTAGAACAAGGCATAGTTTTCCCTGCTGGCTCTCTGGGCGGGGACCCATCTCCAGCCGTATGGCCATTTTTGAGACTGGCGCGGCGCCAGGTTGGAAAGGGTGGCTTTGAGGCTGAAGGCAGGAGCAAAGCCTGCAGCCCCCAGGTCTGTGGTGCTACGCAAGTGGTTCCCAAAGAGCTTTAGAACAAGGCATAGTTTTCCCTGCTGGCGCTTTTGGCAGGGGACCCATCTCCAGCCGTATGGCCATTTTTGTCCCTGGCCCGGCGCCAAGTGGGAAAGGGTGGTGTTGAGGCTGAAGGCAGCAGCAAAGACTGCAGCCCCCACGTCTGTGGGGCCAAGCAAGCGGTTCCCAAAGAGCTTTAGAACAAGGCATAGTTTTCCCTGCTGGCTCTTTGGGCGGGGGACCCATCTCCAGCCGTATGGCCATTTTTGTGCCTGGCACGGCGCCAAGTGGGAAAGGGTGGTTTTGAGCCTGAAGGCAGCAGGAAAGCCCGCAGCCCCCAGGTCTGTGGGGCTACGCAAGCGGTTCCCAAAGAGCTTTAGAACAAGGCATAGTTTTCCCTGCTGGCTCTTTGGGCGGGGGACCCATCTCCAGCCGTATGGCCATTTTTGTGCCTGGCCCGGCGCCAAGTGGGAAAGGGTGGCTTTGAGGCTGAAGGCAGCACCAAAGACTGCAGCCCCCAGGTCTGTGGGGCTACGCAAGCGGTTCCCAAAGAGCTTTAGAACAAGGCATAATTTTCCCTGCTGGCTCTCTGGGCGGGGGACCCATCTGCAGCCGTATGGCCATTTTTGAGCCTGGAGCAGTGCCAAGTGGGAAAGGGTGGTTTTGAGGGTGAAGGCAGCAGGAAAGCCCGCAGCCCCCAGGTCTGTGGGGCTACGCAAGCGGTTCCCAAAGAGCTTTAGAACAAGGCATAGTTTTCCCTGCTGGCTCTTTGGGCGGGGGACCCATCTCCAGCCGTATGGCCATTTTTGTGCCTGGCGCGGCGCCAAGTGGGAAAGGGTGGTGTCGAGGCTGAAGGCAGCAGGAAAGCCCGCAGCCCCCACGTCTGTGGGGCCAAGCAAGTGGTTCCCAAAGAGCTTTAGAACAAGGCATAGTTTTCCCTGCTGGCTCTTTGGGCCTGGGACCCATCTCCAGCCATAGGCCATTTTTGTGCTTGATAGGGCGCCAAGTGGGAAAGGGTGGCTTTGAGGCTTGAAGGCAGCAGGAAAGCCCGCAGCCCCCAGGTCTGTGGGGCTACGCAAGCGGTTCCCAAAGAGCTTTAGAACAAGGCATAGTTTTCCCTGCTGGCTCTCTGGGCGGGGGACCCATCTCCAGCCGTATGGCCATTTTTGAGCCTGGCGCGGCTCCAAGTGGGAAAGGGTTGTGTCGAGGCTAAAGGCAGCAGGAAAGCCCGCAGCCCCCAGGTCTGTGCGGCTACGCAAGCGGTTCCCAAAGAGCTTTAGAACAAGGCATAATTTTCCCTGCTGGCTCTTTGGGCGGGGGACCCATCTCCAGCCGTATGGCCATTTTTGTGCCTGGCGCAGCGCCAAGTGGGAAAGGGTGGTTTTGAGGCTGAAGGCAGCAGGAAAGCCCGCAGCCCCCAGGTGTGTGGGGCTACGCAAGCGGTTCCCAAAGAGCTTTAGAACAAGGCATAGTTTTCCCTGCTGGCTCTTTGGGCGGGGGACCCATCTCCAGCCGTATGGCCATTTTTGTGCCTGGCCGGGGGCCAAGTGGGAAAGGGTGGTTTTGAGGCTGAAGGCAGCAGGAAAGCCCGCAGCCCCCAGGTCTGTGCGGCTACGCAAGCGGTTCCCAAAGAGCTTTAGAACAAGGCATAGTTTTCCCTGCTGGCTCTTTGGGCATGGGACCCATCTCCAGCCATAGGCCATTTTTGTGCTTGATAGGGCGCCAAGTGGGAAAGGGTTGCTTTGAGGCTGAAGACAGCAGGAAAGCCCGCAGCCCCCAGGTCTGTGGGGCTACGCAAGAGGTTCCCAAAGAGCTTTAGAACAAGGCATAGTTTTCCCTGCTGGCTCTTTGTTCGGGGGACCCATCTCCAGCCGTATGGCCGTTTTTGAGCCTGGCGCGGCGCCAGGTGGGAAAGGGTGGCTTTGAGGCTGAAGGCAGGAGCAAAGCCTGCAGCCCCCAGGTCTGTGGTTCTACGCAAGCGGTTCCCAAAGAGCTTTAGAACAAGGCATAGTTTTCCCTGCTGGCTCTTAGGGCATGGGACCCATCTCCAGCCATAGGCCATTTTTGTGCCTGGCGCGAAGCCAAGTGGGAAAGGGTGCTGTCGAGGCTGAAGGCAGCAGGAAAGCCCGCAGCCCCCAGGTCTGTGGGGCTACGCAAGCGGTTCCCAAAGAGCTTTAGAACAAGGCATAGTTTTCCCTGCTGGCTCTTTGGGCGGGGGACCCATCTCCAGCCGTATGGCCATTTTTGTGCCTGGCCCGGCGCAAAGTGGGAAAGGGTGGTTTTGAGGCTGAAGGCAGCAGGAAAGCCCGCAGCCCCCAGGTGTGTGCGGCTACGCAAGCGGTTCCCAAAGAGCTTTAGAACAAGGCATAGTTTTCCCTGCTGGCTCTTTGGGCGGGGGACCCATCTCCAGCCGTACGGCCATTTTTGTGCCTGGCGCGGCGCCAAGAGGGAAAGGGTGGTGTCGAGGCTAAAGGCAGCAGGAAAGCCTGCAGCCCCCAGGTCTGTGGGGCTATGCAAGCGGTTCCCAAAGAGCTTTAGAACAAGGCATAGTTTTCCCTGCTGGCTCTTTGGGCGGGGGACCCATCTCCAGCCGTATTGCCATTTTTGTGCATGGCGCAGCGCCAAGTGGGAAATGGTGGTATTGAGGCTGAAGGCAGCAGGAAAGCCCGCAGCCCCCAGGTCTGTGGGGCTACGCAAGCGGTTCCCAAAGAGCTTTAGAACAAGGCATAGTTTTCCCTGCTGGCTCTTTGGGCATGGGACCCATCTCCACCCATAGGCCATTTTTGTGCCTGATAGGGCGCCAAGTGGGAAAGGGTGGCTTTGAGGCTGAAGACAGCAGGAAAGCCTGCAGCCCCCAGGTCTGTGGGGCTACGCAAGCGGTTCCCAAAGAGCTTTAGAACAAGGCATAGTTTTCCCTGCTGGCTCTTTGGGTGGGGGACCCATCTCCAGCCGTATGGCTATTTTTGTGCCTGACGCGGTGCGTAGTGGCATAGGGTGGTTTTGAGGCTGAAGGCAGCAGGAAAGCCCGCAGCCCCCACGTCTGTGGGGCCAAGCAAGCGGTTCCCAAAGAGCTTTAGAACAAGGCATAGTTTTCCCAGCTGGCTCTTTGGGCGGGGGACCCATCTCCAGCCGTATGGCCATTTTTGTGCCTGGCACGGCGCCAAGTGGGAAAGGGTGGTTTTGAGGCTGAAGGCAGCAGGAAAGCCCGCAGCCCCCAGGTCTGTGGGGCTACGCAAGCGGTTCCCAAAGAGCTTTAGAACAAGGCATAGTTTTCCCTGCTGGCTCTTTGGGCGGGGGACCCATCTCCAGCCGTATGGCCATTTTTGTGCCTGGCGCGGCGCCAAGTGGGTAAGGGTGGTGTCGAGGCTGAAGGCAGCAGCAAAGCCTGCAGCCCCCAGGTCTGTGGGGCCAAGCAAGCGGTTCCCAAAGAGCTTTAGAACAAGGCATAGTTTTCCCTGCTGGCTCTTTGGGCATGGGACCCATCTCCAGCCGTATGGCCATTTTTGTCCCTGGCCCGGCGCCAAGTGGGAAAGGGTGGCTTTGAGGCTGAAGGCAGCAGGAAAGCCCGCAGCCCCCAGGTCTGTGGGGCTACGCAAGCGGTTCCCAAAGAGCTTTAGAACAAGGCATAGTTTTCCCTGCTCGCTCTTAGGGCATGGGACCCATCTCCAGCCATAGGCCATTTTTGTGCCTGGCGCGAAGCCAAGTGGGAAAGGGTGCTGTCGAGGCTGAAGGCAGCAGGAAAGCCCGCAGCCCCAAGGTCTGTGGGGCTACGCAAGCGGTTCCCAAAGAGCTTTAGAACAAGGCATAGTTTTCCCTGCTGGCTCTTTGGGCGGGGGACCCATCTCCAGCCGTATGGCCATTTTTGTGCCTGGCCCGGCGCCAAGTGGGAAAGGGTGGCTTTGAGGCTGAAGGCAGCAGGAAAGCCCGCAGCCCCCAGGTCTGTGCGGCTACGCAAGCGGTTCCCAAAGAGCTTTAGAACCAGGCATAGTTTTCCCTGCTGGCTCTTTGGGCGGGGGACCCATCTCCAGCCGTACGGCCATTTTTGTGCCTGGCGCGGCGCCAAGAGGGAAAGGGTGGTGTCGAGGCTAAAGGCAGCAGGAAAGCCCGCAGCCCCCAGGTCTGTGGGGCTACGCAAGCGGTTCCCAAAGAGCTTTAGAACAAGGCATAGTTTTCCCTGCTGGCTCTTTGGGCGGGGGACCCATCTCCAGCCGTATGGCCATTTTTGTGCATGGCGCAGCGCCAAGTGGGAAATGGTGGTATCGAGGCTGAAGGCAGCAGGAAAGCCCGCAGCCCCCAGGTCTGTGGGGCTACGCAAGCGGTTCCCAAAGAGCTTTAGAACAAGGCATAGTTTTCCCTGCTGGCTCTTTGGGCATGGGACCCATCTCCACCCATAGGCCATTTTTGTGCCTGATAGGGCGC
>NW_026529799.1:0-44474 GCF_028500815.1 Rissa tridactyla | reverse complement strand
CCGAAGAACCAGGAGGGAAAGCCGAGCCTCGTTGGAAAGCTCTTTGGCAGCCGCTCGCGTGGCCCCACAGCCCGTGGGGCTGCGGCTTTCCGGCGGCCATCAGCCTCGGCGACACCTGCGACCACGTAGCGCCGCCGCGCCAGCCTGCGAAGCATTTTCCGGTAGGGCCGCGTCTCTGGCGACAGCTCCCACGCCCGAAGAGCCAGGAGGGAAAGCCGTGCCTCGTTGGAAAGCTCTTTGGCAGCCGCTCGCGTGGCCCCACAGCCCGTGGGGCTGCGGGCTTTCCGGCGGCCGTCAGCCTCGGCGACACCGCGCCCACGTGGCGCCCCCGCGCCAGCCTGCAAAGCATTTTCCGGTAGGACCGCGTCTCTGGCGACAGCTCCCACGCCCAAAGAGCCAGGAGGGAAAGCCGTGCCTCGTTGGAAAGCTCTTTGGCAGCCGCTTGCGTGTCCCCACAGCCCATGGGGCTGCGGGCTTTCCGGCGGCCCGTCAGCCTCGGCGCCACCGGCGCCCACGTGGCGCCGCCGCGCCAGCCTGCGAAGAATTTTCCAGTAGGGCCGCGGCTCTGGCGACAGCTCCCACGCCCGAAGAGCCAGGAGGGAAAGCCGTGCCTCGTTGGAAAGCTCTTTGGCAGCCGCTCGCGTGACCCCACAGCCCGTGGGGCTGCGGGCTTTCCGGCGGCCGTCAGCCTCGGCGCCACCGGCGCCCACGTGGCGCCGCCGCGCCAGCCTGAGAAGCATTTTCCGGTAGGGCCGCGGCTCTGGCGACAGCTCCCACGCCCGAAGAGCCAGGAGGGAAAGCCGTGCCTTGTTGGAAACCTCTTTGGCAGCCGCCCGCGTGGCCCCACAGCCCGTGGGGCTGCGGGCTTTTCGGCGGCCGTCAGCCTCGGCGACACCGGCGCCCACGTGGCGCCGCCGTGCCAGCCTGCCGAAGCATTTTCCGGTAGGGCCGCGTCTCTGGCGACAGCTCCCACGCCCGAAGAGCCAGGAGGGAAAGCCGAGCCTCGTTGCAAAGCTCTTTGGCAGCCGCTCGCGTGGCCCCACAGCCCGTGGGGCTGCGGGCTTTCCGGCGGGCGTCAGCCTCGGCGCCACCGGCGCCCACGTAGCGCCGCCGCGCCAGCCTGAGAACCATTTTCCGGTAGGACCGCGGCTCTGGCGACAGCTCCCACGCCCGAAGAGCCAGGAGGGAAAGCCGTGCCTCGTTGGAAAGCTCTTTGGCAGCCGCTCGCGTGGCCCCACAGCCCGTGGGGCTGCGGGCTTTTCGGCGGCCGTCAGCCTCGGCGCCACCTGTGCCCACGTGGCGCCGCCGCACCAGCCTGCGAAGCATTTTCCGGTAGGGCCGCGTCTCTGGCGACAGCTCCCACGCCCGAAGAGCCAGGAGGGAAAGCCATGCCTCGTTGGAAAGCTCTTTGGCAGCCGCTCACGTGGCCCCACAGCCCGTGGGGCTGCGGGCTTTCCGGCGGCCGTCAGCCCTCGGCGACACCTGCGCCCACATGGCGCCGCCGCGCCAGACTGCGAAGCATTTTCCGGTAGGGCCGCGGCTCTGGCGACAGCTCCCACGCCCGAAGAGCCAGGAGGGAAAGCCGTGCCTCGTTGGAAAGCTCTTTGGCAGCGCTCGCGTGGCCCCACAGCCCGTGGGGCTGCGGGCTTTCCGGCGGCCATCAGCCTCGGCGACACCTGCGACCACGTAGCGCCGCCGCGCCAGCCTGCGAAGCATTTTCCGGTAGGGCCGCGTCTCTGGCGACAGCTCCCACGCCCGAAGAGCCAGGAGGGAAAGCCGTGCCTCGTTGGAAAGCTCTTTGGCAGCCGCTCGCGTGGCCCCACAGCCCGTGGGGCTGCGGGCTTTCCGGCGGCCGTCAGCCTCGGCGACACCGGCGCCCACGTGGCGCCGCCGCGCCAGCCTGCAAAGCATTTTCCGGTAGGACCGCGTCTCTGGCGACAGCTCCCACGCCCAAAGAGCCAGGAGGGAAAGCCGTGCCTCGTTGGAAAGCTCTTTGGCAGCCGCTCGCGTGGCCCCACAGCCCATGGGGCTGCGGGCTTTCCGGCGGCCGTCAGCCTCGGCGCCACCGGCGCCCACGTGGCGCCGCCGCGCCAGCCTGCGAAGCATTTTCCGGTAGGGCCGCGGCTCTGGCGACAGCTCCCACGCCCGAAGAGCCAGGAGGGAAAGCCGTGCCTCGTTGGAAAGCTCTTTGGCAGCCGCTCGCGTGGCCCCACAGCCCGTGGGGCTGTGGGCTTTCCGGCGGCCGTCAGCCTCGGCGCCACCGGCGCCCACGTGGCGCCGCCGCGCCAGCCTGAGAAGCATTTTCCGGTAGGGCCGCGGCTCTGGCGACAGCTCCCACGCCCGAAGAGCCAGGAGGGAAAGCCGTGCCTTGTTGGAAACCTCTTTGGCAGCCGCCCGCGTGGCCCCACAGCCCGTGGGGCTGCGGGCTTTTCGGCCGCCGTCAGCCTCGGCGACACCAGTGCCCACGTGGCGCCGCCGCGCCAGCCTGCGAAGAATTTTCCGGTAGGGCCGCGTCTCTGGCGACAGCTCCCACGCCCGAAGAGCCAGGAGGGAAAGCCGTGCCTCGTTGGAAAGCTCTTTGGCAGCCGCTCGCGTGCCCCACAGCCCGTGGGGCTGCGGGCTTTTCGGCGGCCGTCAGCCTCGGCGCCACCTGCGCCCACGTGCGCCGCCGCACCAGCCTGCGAAGCATTTTCCAGTAGGGCCGCGGCTCTGGCGACAGCTCCCACGCCCGAAGAGCCAGGAGGGAAAGCCGTTGCCTCGTTGGAAAGCTCTTTGGCAGCCGCTCGCGTGGCCCCACAGCCCGTGGGGCTGCGGGCTTTCCGGCGGCCGTCAGCCTCGGCGACACCGGCGCCCACGTGGCGCCGCCGCGCCAGCCTGCAAAGCATTTTCCGGTAGGACCGCGTCTCTGGCGACAGCTCCCACGCCCAAAGAGCCAGGAGGGAAAGCCGTGCCTCGTTGGAAAGCTCTTTGGCAGCCGCTCGCGTGGCCCCACAGCCCATGGGGCTGCGGGCTTTCCGGCGGCCGTCAGCCTCGGCGCCACCGGCGCCCACGTGGCGCCGCCGCGCCAGCCTGCGAAGCATTTTCCGGTAGGGCCGCGGCTCTGGCGACAGCTCCCACGCCCGAAGAGCCAGGAGGGAAAGCCGTGCCTCGTTGGAAAGCTCTTTGGCAGCCGCTCGCGTGGCCCCACAGCCCGTGGGGCTGTGGGCTTTCCGGCGGCCGTCAGCCTCGGCGCCACCGGCGCCCACGTGGCGCCGCCGCGCCAGCCTGAGAAGCATTTTCCGGTAGGGCCGCGGCTCTGGCGACAGCTCCCACGCCCGAAGAGCCAGGAGGGAAAGCCGTGCCTTGTTGGAAACCTCTTTGGCAGCCGCCCGCGTGGCCCCACAGCCCGTGGGGCTGCGGGCTTTTCGGCCGCCGTCAGCCTCGGCGACACCAGTGCCCACGTGGCGCCGCCGCGCCAGCCTGCGAAGAATTTTCCGGTAGGGCCGCGTCTCTGGCGACAGCTCCCACGCCCGAAGAGCCAGGAGGGAAAGCCGTGCCTCGTTGGAAAGCTCTTTGGCAGCCGCTCGCGTGCCCCACAGCCCGTGGGGCTGCGGGCTTTTCGGCGGCCGTCAGCCTCGGCGCCACCTGCGCCCACGTGGCGCCCGCCGCACCAGCCTGCGAAGCATTTTCCAGTAGGGCCGCGGCTCTGGCGACAGCTCCCCACGCCCGAAGAGCCAGGAGGGAAAGCCGTGCCTCGTTGGAAAGCTCTTTGGCAGCCGCTCGCGTGGCCCCACAGCCCGTGGGGCTGCGGGCTTTCCGGCGGCCATCAGCGTCGGCGACCCCTGCGACCACGTGGCGCCGCCGCGCCAGCCTGCGAAGCATTTTTCCGGTAGGGCCGCGGCTCTGGCGACAGCTCCCACGCCCGAAGAGCCAGGAGGCAAAGCCGAGCCTCGTTGGAAAGCTCTTTGGAAGCCGCTCGCGGGGCCCCACAGCCCGTGGGGCTGCGGGCTTTCCGGCGGCCGTCAGCCTCGGCGACACCTGCGCCCACGTGGCGCCGCGGCGCCAGCCTGCGAAGCATTTTCCGGTAGGGCCGCGTCTCTGGCGACAGCTCCCACGCCCGAAGAGCCAGGAGGGAAAGCCGTGCCTCGTTGGAAAGCTCTTTGGCAGCCGCTCGCGTGGCCCCACAGCCCGTGGGGCTGCGGGCTTTCCGGCGGCCGTCAGCCTCGGCGCCACCGGCGCCCACGTGGCACCGCCGCCCCAGCCTGCGAAGCATTTTCCGGTAGGGGCCGCGTCTCTGGCGACAGCTCCCACGCCCGAAGAGCCAGGAGGGAAAGCCGTGCCTCGTTGGAAAGCTCTTTGGCAGCCACTCGCGTGGCCCCACAGCCCGTGGGGCTGCGGGCTTTCCGGCGGCCGTCAGCCTCGGCGACACCTGCGACCACGTGGCGCCGCCGCGCCAGCCTGCGAAGCATTTTCGGTAGGGCCGCGGCTCTGGCGACAGCTCCCACGCCCGAAGAGCCAGGAGGGAAAGCCGTGCCTTGTTGGAAACCTCTTTGGCAGCCGCTCGCGTGGCCCCACAGCCCGTGGGGCTGCGGGCTTTTCGGCGGCCGTCAGCCACGGCGACACCAGTGCACACGTGGCGCCGCCGCGCCAGCCTGCGAAGCATTTTCCGGTAGGACCGCGTCTCTGGCGACAGCTCCCCACGCCCGAAGAGCCAGGAGGGAAAGCCGTGCCTCGTTGGAAAGCTCTTTGGCAGCTGCTCGCGTGGCCCCACAGCCCGTGGGGCTGCGGGCTTTCCGGCGGCCATCAGCGTCGGCGACAAACTGCGACCACGTGCGCCGGCCGCGCCAGCCTGCGAAGCATTTTCCGGTAGGGGCCGCGGCTCTGGCGACAGCTCCCACGCCCGAAGAGCCAGGAGGGAAAGCCGTGCCTCGTTGGAAAGCTCTTGGCAGCCGCTCGCGTGGCCCCACAGCCCGTGGGGCTGCGGGCTTTTCGGCGGCCGTCAGCCTCGGCGACACCGGTGCCCCACGTGGCGCCGCTGCGCCAGCCTGCGAAGCATTTCCGTAGGGCCGCGGCTCTGGCGACAGCTCCCACGCCCGAAGAGCCAGGAGGGAAAGCCGTGCCTCGTTGGAAAGCTCTTTGGCAGCCGCTCGCGTGGCCCCACAGCCCGTGGGGCTGCGGGCTTTTCGGCGGCCGTCAGCCTCGGCGCCACCTGCGCCCACGTGGGCCGCCCGCGCCATCCTGCGAAGCATTTTCCGGTAGGTCCGCGGCTGTGGCGACAGCTCCCACGCCCGAAGAGCCAGGAGGGAAAGCCGTGCCTCGTTGGAAAGCTCTTTGGCAGCCGCTCGCGTGGCCCCACAGTCCGTGGGGCTGCGGGCTTTCCGGCAGCCGTCAGCCTCGGCGACACGGGCGCCCACGTGGCGCCGCCACGCCAGCCTGCGAAGCATTTTCCGGTAGGGGCCGCGGCTCTGGCGACAGCTCCCACGCCCGAAGAGCCAGGAGGGAAAGCCGTGCCTCGTTGGAAAGCTCTTGGCAGCCGCTCACGTGGCCCCACAGCCCGTGGGGCTGCGGGCTTTCCGGCGGCCGTCAGCCTCGGCGACACCTGCGCCCACATGGCGCCGCCGCGCCAGCCTGCGAAGCATTTTCCGTAGGACCGCGTCTCTGGCGACAGCTCCCACGCCCGAAGAGCCAGGAGGGAAAGCCGTGCCTCGTTGGAAAGCTCTTTGGCAGCTGCTCGCGTGGCCCCACAGCCCGTGGGGCTGCGGGCTTTCCGGCGGCCATCAGCGTCGGCGACAACTGCGACCACGTGGCGCCGCCCGCGCCAGCCTGCGAAGCATTTTCCGGTAGGGCCGCGGCTCTGGCGACAGCTCCCACGCCCGAAGAGCCAGGAGGGAAAGCCGTGCCTCGTTGGAAAGCTCTTTGGCAGCCGCTCGCGTGGCCCCACAGCCCGTGGGGCTGCGGGCTTTCCGGCGGCCGTCAGCCTCGGCGCCACCGGCGCCCACGTGGCGCCGCCGCGCCAGCCTGCGAAGCATTTTCCCGGTAGGGCCCGCGGCTCTGGCGACAGCTCCCACGCCCGAAGAGCCAGGAGGGAAAGCCGTGCCTCGTTGGAAAGCTCTTTGGCAGCCGCTCGCGTGGCCTCACAGCCCGTGGGGCTGTGGGCTTTCCGGCGGCCGTCAGCCTCGGCGACACCGGCGCCCACGTGGTGCCGCCGCGCCAGCCTGAGAAGCATTTTCCGGTAGGGCCGCGGCTCTGGCGACAGCTCCCACGCCCCGAAGAGCCAGGAGGGAAAGCCGTGCCTTGTTGGAAACCTCTTTGGCAGCCGCTCGCGTGGCCCCACAGCCCGTGGGGCTGCGGGCTTTTCGGCGGCCGTCAGCCTCGGCGCCACCTGCGCCCACGTGGCGCCGCCGCACCAGCCTGCAAAGCATTTTCCGGTAGGGCCGCGTCTCTGGCGACAGCTCCCACGCCCGAAGAGCCAGGAGGGAAAGCCGTGCCTCGTTGGAAAGCTCTTTGGCAGCCGCTCGCGTGGCCCCACAGCCCGTGGGGCTGCGGGCTTTCCGCAGCCGTCAGCCTCGGTGAAACCGGCGCCCACGTGGCGCCGCCACGCCAGCCTGCGAAGCATTTTCCGGTAGGGCCGCGGCTCTGGCGACAGCTCCCACGCCCGAAGAGCCAGGAGGGAAAGCCGTGCCTCGTTGGAAAGCTCTTTGGCAGCCGCTCGCGTGGCCCCACAGCCCGTGGGGCTGCGGGCTTTCCGGCGGCCGTCAGCCTCGGCGACACCGGCGCCCACGTGGCGCCGCCGCGCCAGACTGCAAAGCATTTTCCGGTAGGTCCGCGGCTGTGGCGACAGCTCCCACACCCGAAGAGCCAGGAGGGAAAGCCGTGCCTCGTTGGAAAGCTCTTTGGCAGCCGCTCGCGTGGCCCCACAGCCCGTGGGGCTGCGGGCTTTCCGGCGGCCGTCAGCCTCGGCGACACCGGCGCCCACGTGGCGCCGCCGCGCCAGCCTGCGAAGCATTTTCCGGTAGGGCCGCGGCTCTGGCGACAGCTCCCACGCCCGAAGAGCCAGGAGGGAAAGCCGTGCCTCGTTGGAAAGCTCTTTGGCAGCCGCTTGCATGGCCCCATAGCCCGTGGGGCTGCGGGCTTTCCGGCGGCCATCAGCCTCGGCGACACCTGCGACCACGTGGCGCCGCCGCGCCAGCCTGCGAAGCATTTTCCGGTAGGGCCGCGGCTCTGGCGACAGCTCCCACGCCCGAAGAGCCAGGAGGGAAAGCCGTGCCTCGTTGGAAAGCTCTTTGGCAGCCGCTCGCGTGGCCCCACAGCCCGTGGGGCTGCGGGCTTTCCGGCGGCCGTCAGCCTCGGCGACAGCGGCGCCCACGTGGCGCCGCTGCGCCAGCCTGCGAAGCATTTTCCGGTAGGGCCGCGGCTCTGGCGACAGCTCCCACGCCCGAAGAGCCAGGAGGGAAAGCCGTGCCTCGTTGGAAAGCTCTTTGGCAGCCGCTCGCGTGGCCCCACAGTCCGTGGGGCTGCGGGCTTTCCGGCGGCCGTCAGCATCGTCGACACGTGCGACTACGTGGCGCCGGCGCGCCCAGCCTGCGAAGCATTTTCCGGTAAGGCCGCGGCTCTGGCGACAGCTCCACGCCCGAAGAGCCAGGAGGGAAAGCCGTGCCTCGTTGGAAAGCTCTTTGGCAGCCGCTCGCGTGGCCCCACAGCCCGTGGGGCTGCGGGCTTTCCGGCGGCCGTCAGCCTCGGCGACACCGGCGCCCACGTGGCGCCGCCGCGCCAGCCTGCGAAGCATTTTCCGGTAGGGCCGCGGCTCTGGCGACAGCTCCCACGCCCGAAGAGCCAGGAGGGAAAGCCGTGCCTCGTTGGAAAGCTCTTTGGCAGCCGCTCGCGTGGCCTCACAGCCCGTGGGGCTGTGGGCTTTCCGGCAGCCGTCAGCCTCGGCGACACCGGCGCCCACGTGGTGCCGCCGCGCCAGCCTGAGAAGCATTTTCCGGTAGGGCCGCGGCTCTGGCGACAGCTCCCACGCCCGAAGAGCCAGGAGGGAAAGCCGTGCCTTGTTGGAAACCTCTTTGGCAGCCGCTCGCGTGGCCCCACAGCCCGTGGGGCTGCGGGCTTTTCGGCGGCCGTCAGCCTCGGCGCCACCTGCGCCCACGTGGCGCCGCCGCACCAGCCTGCAAAGCATTTTCCGGAAGGGCCGCGTCTCTGGCGACAGCTCCCACGCCCGAAGAGCCAGGAGGGAAAGCCGTGCCTCGTTGGAAAGCTCTTTGGCAGCCGCTCGCGTGGCCCCACAGTCCGTGGGGCTGCGGGCTTTCCGGCAGCCGTCAGCCTCGGCGAAACCGGCGCCCACGTGGCGCCGCCACGCCAGCCTGCGAAGCATTTTCCGGTAGGGCCGCGGCTCTGGCGACAGGTCCCACGCCCGAAGAACCAGGAGGGAAAGCCGAGCCTCGTTGGAACATCTCTTTGGAAGCCGCTCGCGGGGCCCCACAGCCCGTGGGGCTGCGGGCTTTCCGGCGGCCATCAGCCTCGGCGACACCTGCGACCACGTGGCGCCGCCGCGCCAGCCTGCGAAGCATTTTCCGGTAGGGCCGCGGCCTCTGGCGACAGCTCCCACGCCCGAAGAGCCAGGAGGGAAAGCCGTGCCTCGTTGGAAAGCTCTTTGGCAGCCGCTCGCGTGGCCCCACAGCCCGTGGGGCTGCGGGCTTTCCGGCGGCCGTCAGCCTCGGCGACACCGGCGCCCACATGGCGCCGCCGCGCCAGCCTGCGAAGCATTTCCGGTAGGGCCGCGGCTCTGGCGACAGCACCCACACCCGAAGAGCCAGGAGGGAAAGCCGTGCCTCGTTGGAAACCTCTTTGGCAGCCGCTCGCGTGGCCCCACAGCCCGTGGGGCTGCGGGCTTTCCGGCGGCCGTCAGCCTCGGCGACACCGGCGCCCACGTGGCGCCGCCGCGCCAGCCTGCGAAGCATTTTCCGGTAGGGCCGCGGCTCTGGCGACAGCTCCCACGCCCGAAGAGCCAGGAGGGAAAGCCGTGGCCTCGTTGGAAAGCTCTTTGGCAGCCGCTTGCATGGCCCCATAGCCCGTGGGGCTGCGGGCTTTCCGGCGGCCATCAGCCTCGGCGACACCAGGGCACACGTGGCGCCGCCGCGCCAGCCTGCGAAGCATTTTCCGGTAGGACCGCGTCTCTGGAGACAGCTCCCACGCCCGAAGAGCCAGGAGGGAAAGCCGTGCCTCGTTGGAAAGCTCTTTGGCAGCCGCTCGCGTGGCCCCACAGCCCATGGGGCTGCGGGCTTTCCGGCGGCCATCAGCGTCGGCGACACCTGCGACCACGTGGCGCCGCCGCGCCAGCCTGCGAAGCATTTTCCCGGTAGGGCCGCGGCTCTGGCGACAGCTCCCACGCCCGAAGAGCCAGGAGGGAAAGCCGTGCCTCGTTGGAAAGCTCTTTGGCAGCCGCTCGCGTGGCCCCACAGCCCGTGGGGCTGCGGGCTTTCCGGCGGCCATCAGCCTCGGCGACACCAGGGCACACCGTGGCGCCGCCGCGCCAGCCTGCGAAGCATTTTCCGGTAGGGCCGCGTCTCTGGCGACAGCTCCCACGCCCGAAGAGCCAGGAGGGAAAGCCGTGCCTCGTTGGAAAGCTCTTTGGCAGCCGCTCGCGTGGCCCCACAGCCCGTGGGGCTGCGGGCTTTCCGGCGGCCGTCAGCCTCGGCGACACCGGTGCCCACGTGGCGCCGCTGCGCCAGCCTGCGAAGCATTTTCCGGTAGGGCCGCGTCTCTGGCGACAGCTCCCACGCCCGAAGAGCCAGGAGGGAAAGCCGTGCCTCATTGGAAAGCTGGAAAGCTCTTTGGAAGCCGCTCGCATGGCCCCATAGCCCGTGTGGCTGCGGGCTTTCCGGCGGCCGTCAGCCTCGGCGACACCTGCGACCACGTGGCGACGCCGCGCCAGCCTGCGAAGCATTTTCCGGTAGGGCCGCGGCTCTTGGCGACAGCTCCCACGCCCGAAGAGCCAGGAGGGAAAGCCGTGCCTCGTTGGAAAGCTCTTTGGCAGCCGCTCGCGTGGCCCCATAGCCCGTGGGGCTGCGGGCTTTCTGGCGGCCGTCAGCCTCGGCGACAGCGGCGCCCACGTGGCGCCGCTGCGCCAGCCTGCGAAGCATTTTCCGGTAGGGCCGCGGCTCTGGCGACAGCTCCCACGCCCGAAGAGCCAGGAGGGAAAGCCGTGCCTCGTTGGAAAGCTCTTTGGCAGCCGCTCGCATGGCCCCATAGCCCGTGGGGCTGCGGGCTTTCCGGCGGCCATCAGCCTCGGCGACACCAGGGCACACGTGGCGCCGCCGCGCCAGCCTGCGAAGCATTTTCCGGTAGGGCCGCGTCTCTGGCGACAGCTCCCACGCCCGAAGAGCCAGGACGGAAAGCCGTGCCTCGTTGGAAAGCTCTTTGGCAGCCGCTAGCGTGGTCCTACATCCCGTGGGGCTGCGGGCCTTTCCGGCGGACGTCAGCCTCGGCGCCACCGGCGCCCACGTGGCGCCGCCGCGCCAGCCTGCGAAGCATTTTCCGGTAGGGCCGCGTCTCTGGCGACAGCTCCCACGCCCGAAGAGCCAGGAGGGAAAGCCGTGCCTCGTTGGAAAGCTCTTTGGCAGCCGCTCGCGTGGCCCCACAGCCCGTGGGGCTGCGGGCTTTCCGGCGGCCATCAGCGTCGGCGACAACTGCGACCACGTGGCGCCGCCGCGCCAGCCTGCGAAGCATTTTCCGGTAGGGCCGCGGCTCTGGCGACAGCTCCCACGCCCGAAGAGCCAGGAGGGAAAGCCGTGCCTCATTGGAAAGCTCTTTGGCAGCCGCTCGCGTGGCCCCACAGCCCGTGGGGCTGCGGGCTTTCCGTCGGCCGTCAGCCTCGGCGACACCTGCGCCCACGTGGCGCCGCCGCGCCAGCCTGCGAAGCATTTTCCGGTAGGGCCGCGGCTCTGGCGACAGCTCCCACGCCCGAAGAGCCAGGAGGGAAAGCCGTGCCTCGTTGGAAAGCTCTTTGGCAGCCGCTCGCGTGGCCCCACAGCCCGTGGGGCTGCGGGCTTTTCGGCGGCCGTCAGCCTCGGCGCCACCCTGCGCCCACGTGGCGCCGCCGCACCAGCCTGCGAAGCATTTTCCGGTAGGGCCGCGGCTCTGGCGACAGCTCCCACGCCCGAAGAGCCAGGAGGGAAAGCCGTGCCTCGTTGGAAAGCTCTTTGGCAGCCGCTCGCGTGGCCCCACAGCCCGTGGGGCTGTGGGCTTTCCGGCGGCCGTCAGCCTCGGCGCCACCTGCGCCCACGTGGCGCCGCCGCACCAGCCTGCGAAGCATTTTCCGGTAGGGCCGCGGCTCTGGCGACAGCTCCCACGCCCGAAGAGCCAGGAGGGAAAGCCGTGCCTCGTTGGAAAGCTCTTTGGCAGCCGCTCGTGTGGCCCCACAGCCCGTGGGGCTGCGGGCTTTCCGGCAGCCGTCAGCCTCGGCGACACGGGCGCCCACGTGGCGCCGCGGCGCCAGCCTGCGAAGCATTTTCCGGTAGGGCCGCGGCTCTGGCGACAGCTCCCACGCCCGAAGAGCCAGGAGGGAAAGCCGTTCCTCGTTGGAAAGCTCTTTGGCAGCCGCTCGCGTGGCCCCACAGCCCGTGGGGCTGCGGGCTTTCCGGCGGCAATCAGCGTCGGCGACACCTGCGACCACGTGGCGCCGCCGCGCCAGCCTGCGAAGCATTTTCCGGTAGGGCCGCGGCTCTGGCGACAGCTCCCACGCCCGAAGAGCCAGGAGGGAAAGCCGTGCCTCATTGGAAAGCTCTTTGGCAGACGCTCGCGTGGCCCCACAGCCCGTGGGGCTGCGGGCTTTTCGGCGGCCGTCAGCCTCGGCGACACCGGCGCCCACGTGGCGCCGCCACGCCAGCCTGCGAAGCATTTTCCGGTAGGGCCGCGGCTCTGGCGACAGCTCCCACGCCCGAAGAACCAGGAGGGAAAGCCGAGCCTCGTTGGAAAGCTCTTTGGAAGCCGCTCGCGGGGCCCCACAGCCCGTGGGGCTGCGGGCTTTCCGGCGGCCGTCAGCCTCGGCGCCACCGGCGCCCATGTGGCGCCGCCGCGCCAGCCTGAGAAGCATTTTCCGGTAGGGGCCGCCTCTCTGGCGACAGCTCCCACGCCCGAAGAGCCAGGAGGGAAAGCCGTGCCTCGTTGGAAAGCTCTTTGGCAGCCGCTCGCGTGGACCCACAGCCCGTGGGGCTGCGGGCTTTCCGGCGGCCATCAGCCTCGGCGAAACCTGCGACCACGTGGCGCCGCCGCGCCAGCCTGCGAAGCATTTTCCGGTAGGGCCGCGGCTCTGGCGACAGCTCCCACGCCCGAAGAGCCAGGAGGGAAAGCCGTGCCTCGTTGGAAAGCTCTTTGGCAGCCGCTTGCGTGGCCCCACAGCCCGTGGGGCTGCGGGCTTTCCGGCGGCCGTCAGCCTCGGCGACACCGGCGCCCACGTGGCGCCGCCGCGCCAGCCTGCGAAGCATTTTCCGGTAGGTCCGCGGCTGTGGCGACAGCTCCCACGCCCGAAGAGCCAGGAGGGAAAGCCATGCCTCGTTGGAAAGCTCTTTGGCAGCCGCTCGCGTGGCCCCACAGTCCGTGGGGCTGCGGGCTTTCCGGCGGCCGTCAGCCTCGGCGACACCGGCGCCCACGTGGCGCCGCCACGCCAGCCTGCGAAGCATTTTCCGGTAGGGCCGCGGCTCTAGCGACAGCTGCCATGCCCGAAGAGCCAGGAGGGAAAGCCGAGCCTCGTTGGAAAGCTCTTTGGAAGCCGCTCGCGGGGCCCCACAGCCCGTGGGGCTGCGGGCTTTCCGGCGGCCGTCAGCCTCGGCGACACCGGCGCCCATGTGGCGCCGCCGCGCCAGCCTGAGAAGCATTTTCCGGTAGGGCCGCCTCTCTGGCGACAGCTCCCACGCCCGAAGAGCCAGGAGGGAAAGCCGTGCCTCGTTGGAAAGCTCTTTGGCAGCCGCTCGCGTGGCCCCACAGCCCGTGGGGCTGCGGGCTTTCCGGCGGCCGTCAGCCTCGGCGACAGCGGCG
This sequence comes from Rissa tridactyla, assembly GCF_028500815.1. Taxonomy (NCBI): domain Eukaryota; kingdom Metazoa; phylum Chordata; class Aves; order Charadriiformes; family Laridae; genus Rissa; species Rissa tridactyla. Next base: position 31,463 of record NW_026529799.1, on the reverse strand, counting down.
CCCACGTGGCGCCGCTGCGCCAGCCTGCGAAGCATTTTCCGGTAGGGCCGCGGCTCTGGCGACAGCTCCCACGCCCGAAGAGCCAGGAGGGAAAGCCGTGCCTCGTTGGAAAGCTCTTTGGCAGCCGCTCGCATGGCCCCATAGCCCGTGGGGCTGCGGGCTTTCCGGCGGCCATCAGCCTCGGCGACACCAGGGCACACGTGGCGCCGCCGCGCCAGCCTGCGAAGCATTTTCCGGTAGGGCCGCGTCTCTGGCGACAGCTCCCACGCCCGAAGAGCCAGGACGGAAAGCCGTGCCTCGTTGGAAAGCTCTTTGGCAGCCGCTCGCGTGGTCCTACATCCCGTGGGGCTGCGGGCTTTCCGGCGGACGTCAGCCTCGGCGCCACCGGCGCCCACGTGGCGCCGCCGCGCCAGCCTGCGAAGCATTTTCCGGTAGGGCCGCGTCTCTGGCGACAGCTCCCACGCCCGAAGAGCCAGGAGGGAAAGCCGTGCCTCGTTGGAAAGCTCTTTGGCAGCCGCTTGCATGGCCCCATAGCCCGTGGGGCTGCGGGCTTTCCGGCGGCCATCAGCCTCGGCGACACCTGCGACCACGTGGCGCCGCCGCGCCAGCCTGCGAAGCATTTTCCGGTAGGACCGCGTCTCTGGCGACAGCTCCCACGCCCGAAGAGCCAGGAGGGAAAGCCGTGCCTCGTTGGAAAGCTCTTTGGCAGCCGCTCGCGTGGCCCCACAGCCCGTGGGGCTGCGGGCTTTCCGGCGGCCATCAGCCTCGGCGACACCTGCGCCCACGTGGCGCCGCCGCGCCAGCCTGCGAAGCATTTTCCGGTAGGGCCGCGGCTCTGGCGACAGCTCCCACGCCCGAAGAGCCAGGAAGGAAAGCCGTGCCTCCTTGGAAAGCTCTTTGGCAGCCGCTCGCGTGGCCCCATAGCCCGTGGGGCTGCGGGCTTTCCGGCGGCCATCAGCCTCGACGACACCAGGGCACACGTGGCGCCGCCGCGCCAGCCTGCGAAGCATTTTCCGGTAGGACCGCGTCTCTGGAGACAGCTCCCACGCCCGAAGAGCCAGGAGGGAAAGCCGTGCCTCGTTGGAAAGCTCTTTGGCAGCCGCTCGCGTGGCCCCACAGCCCATGGGGCTGCGGGCTTTCCGGCGGCCATCAGCGTCGGCGACACCTGCGACCACGTGGCGCCGCCGCGCCAGCCTGCGAAGCATTTTCCGGTAGGGCCGCGGCTCTGGCGACAGCTCCCACGCCCGAAGAGCCAGGAGGGAAAGCCGTGCCTCGTTGGAAAGCTCTTTGGCAGCCGCTCGCGTGGCCCCACAGCCCGTGGGGCTGCGGGCTTTCCGGCGGCCATCAGCCTCGGCGACACCAGGGCACACGTGGCGCCGCCGCGCCAGCCTGCGAAGCATTTTCCGGTAGGGCCGCGTCTCTGGCGACAGCTCCCACGCCCGAAGAGCCAGGAGGGAAAGCCGTGCCTCGTTGGAAAGCTCTTTGGCAGCCGCTCGCGTGGCCCCACAGCCCGTGGGGCTGCGGGCTTTCCGGCGGCCGTCAGCCTCGGCGACACCGGCGCCCACGTGGCGCCGCTGCGCCAGCCTGCGAAGCATTTTCCGGTAGGGCCGCGTCTCTGGCGACAGCTCCCACGCCCGAAGAGCCAGGAGGGAAAGCCGTGCCTCATTGGAAAGCTCTTTGGAAGCCGCTCGCATGGCCCCATAGCCCGTGTGGCTGCGGGCTTTCCGGCGGCCGTCAGCCTCGGCGACACCTGCGACCACGTGGCGACGCCGCGCCAGCCTGCGAAGCATTTTCCGGTAGGGCCGCGGCTCTGGCGACAGCTCCCACGCCCGAAGAGCCAGGAGGGAAAGCCGTGCCTCGTTGGAAAGCTCTTTGGCAGCCGCTCGCGTGGCCCCACAGCCCGTGGGGCTGCGGGCTTTCCGGCGGCCGTCAGCCTCGGCGACAGCGGCGCCCACGTGGCGCCGCTGCGCCAGCCTGCGAAGCATTTTCCGGTAGGGCCGCGGCTCTGGCGACAGCTCCCACGCCCGAAGAGCCAGGAGGGAAAGCCGTGCCTCGTTGGAAAGCTCTTTGGCAGCCGCTCGCATGGCCCCATAGCCCGTGGGGCTGCGGGCTTTCCGGCGGCCATCAGCCTCGGCGACACCAGGGCACACGTGGCGCCGCCGCGCCAGCCTGCGAAGCATTTTCCGGTAGGGCCGCGTCTCTGGCGACAGCTCCCACGCCCGAAGAGCCAGGACGGAAAGCCGTGCCTCGTTGGAAAGCTCTTTGGCAGCCGCTCGCGTGGTCCTACATCCCGTGGGGCTGCGGGCTTTCCGGCGGACGTCAGCCTCGGCGCCACCGGCGCCCACGTGGCGCCGCCGCGCCAGCCTGCGAAGCATTTTCCGGTAGGGCCGCGTCTCTGGCGACAGCTCCCACGCCCGAAGAGCCAGGAGGGAAAGCCGTGCCTCGTTGGAAAGCTCTTTGGCAGCCGCTCGCGTGGCCCCACAGCCCGTGGGGCTGCGGGCTTTCCGGCGGCCATCAGCGTCGGCGACAACTGCGACCACGTGGCGCCGCCGCGCCAGCCTGCGAAGCATTTTCCGGTAGGGCCGCGGCTCTGGCGACAGCTCCCACGCCCGAAGAGCCAGGAGGGAAAGCCGTGCCTCATTGGAAAGCTCTTTGGCAGCCGCTCGCGTGGCCCCACAGCCCGTGGGGCTGCGGGCTTTCCGTCGGCCGTCAGCCTCGGCGACACCTGCGCCCACGTGGCGCCGCCGCGCCAGCCTGCGAAGCATTTTCCGGTAGGGCCGCGGCTCTGGCGACAGCTCCCACGCCCGAAGAGCCAGGAGGGAAAGCCGTGCCTCGTTGGAAAGCTCTTTGGCAGCCGCTCGCGTGGCCCCACAGCCCGTGGGGCTGCGGGCTTTTCGGCGGCCGTCAGCCTCGGCGCCACCTGCGCCCACGTGGCGCCGCCGCACCAGCCTGCGAAGCATTTTCCGGTAGGGCCGCGGCTCTGGCGACAGCTCCCACGCCCGAAGAGCCAGGAGGGAAAGCCGTGCCTCGTTGGAAAGCTCTTTGGCAGCCGCTCGCGTGGCCCCACAGCCCGTGGGGCTGTGGGCTTTCCGGCGGCCGTCAGCCTCGGCGCCACCTGCGCCCACGTGGCGCCGCCGCACCAGCCTGCGAAGCATTTTCCGGTAGGGCCGCGGCTCTGGCGACAGCTCCCACGCCCGAAGAGCCAGGAGGGAAAGCCGTGCCTCGTTGGAAAGCTCTTTGGCAGCCGCTCGTGTGGCCCCACAGCCCGTGGGGCTGCGGGCTTTCCGGCAGCCGTCAGCCTCGGCGACACGGGCGCCCACGTGGCGCCGCGGCGCTAGCCTGCGAAGCATTTTCCGGTAGGGCCGCGGCTCTGGCGACAGCTCCCACGCCCGAAGAGCCAGGAGGGAAAGCCGTTCCTCGTTGGAAAGCTCTTTGGCAGCCGCTCGCGTGGCCCCACAGCCCGTGGGGCTGCGGGCTTTCCGGCGGCAATCAGCGTCGGCGACACCTGCGACCACGTGGCGCCGCCGCGCCAGCCTGCGAAGCATTTTCCGGTAGGGCCGCGGCTCTGGCGACAGCTCCCACGCCCGAAGAGCCAGGAGGGAAAGCCGTGCCTCATTGGAAAGCTCTTTGGCAGCCGCTCGCGTGGCCCCACAGCCCGTGGGGCTGCGGGCTTTTCGGCGGCCGTCAGCCTCGGCGACACCGGCGCCCACGTGGCGCCGCCACGCCAGCCTGCGAAGCATTTTCCGGTAGGGCCGCGGCTCTGGCGACAGCTCCCACGCCCGAAGAACCAGGAGGGAAAGCCGAGCCTCGTTGGAAAGCTCTTTGGAAGCCGCTCGCGGGGCCCCACAGCCCGTGGGGCTGCGGGCTTTCCGGCGGCCGTCAGCCTCGGCGCCACCGGCGCCCATGTGGCGCCGCCGCGCCAGCCTGAGAAGCATTTTCCGGTAGGGCCGCCTCTCTGGCGACAGCTCCCACGCCCGAAGAGCCAGGAGGGAAAGCCGTGCCTCGTTGGAAAGCTCTTTGGCAGCCGCTCGCGTGGCCCCACAGCCCGTGGGGCTGCGGGCTTTCCGGCGGCCATCAGCCTCGGCGAAACCTGCGACCACGTGGCGCCGCCGCGCCAGCCTGCGAAGCATTTTCCGGTAGGGCCGCGGCTCTGGCGACAGCTCCCACGCCCGAAGAGCCAGGAGGGAAAGCCGTGCCTCGTTGGAAAGCTCTTTGGCAGCCGCTTGCGTGGCCCCACAGCCCGTGGGGCTGCGGGCTTTCCGGCGGCCGTCAGCCTCGGCGACACCGGCGCCCACGTGGCGCCGCCGCGCCAGCCTGCGAAGCATTTTCCGGTAGGTCCGCGGCTGTGGCGACAGCTCCCACGCCCGAAGAGCCAGGAGGGAAAGCCATGCCTCGTTGGAAAGCTCTTTGGCAGCCGCTCGCGTGGCCCCACAGTCCGTGGGGCTGCGGGCTTTCCGGCGGCCGTCAGCCTCGGCGACACCGGCGCCCACGTGGCGCCGCCACGCCAGCCTGCGAAGCATTTTCCGGTAGGGCCGCGGCTCTAGCGACAGCTCCCATGCCCGAAGAGCCAGGAGGGAAAGCCGAGCCTCGTTGGAAAGCTCTTTGGAAGCCGGTCGCGGGGCCCCACAGCCCGTGGGGCTGCGGGCTTTCCGGCGGCCGTCAGCCTCGGCGCCACCGGCGCCCATGTGGCGCCGCCGCGCCAGCCTGAGAAGCATTTTCCGGTAGGGCCGCCTCTCTGGCGACAGCTCCCACGCCCGAAGAGCCAGGAGGGAAAGCCGTGCCTCGTTGGAAAGCTCTTTGGCAGCCGCTCGCGTGGCCCCACAGCCCGTGGGGCTGCGGGCTTTCCGGCGGCCGTCAGCCTCGGCGACAGCGGCGCCCACGTGGCGCCGCTGCGCCAGCCTGCGAAGCATTTTCCGGTAGGGCCGCGTCTCTGGCGACAGCTCCCACGCCCGAAGAGCCAGGAGGGAAAGCCGTGCCTCGTTGGAAAGCTCTTTGGCAGCCGCTCGCATGGCCCCATAGCCCGTGGGGCTGCGGGCTTTCCGGCGGCCATCAGCCTCGGCGACACCGGCGCCCACGTGGCGCCGCCGCGCCAGCCTGCGAAGCATTTTCCGGTAGGGCCGCGTCTCTGGCGACAGCTCCCACGCCCGAAGAGCCAGGAGGGAAAGCCGTGCCTCGTTGGAAAGCTCTTTGGCAGCCGCTCGCGTGGCCCCACAGCCCGTGGGGCTGCGGGCTTTCCGGCGGCCATCAGCGTCGGCGACAACTGCGACCACGTGGCGCCGCCGCGCCAGCCTGCGAAGCATTTTCCGGTAGGGCCGCGGCTCTGGCGACAGCTCCCACGCCCGAAGAGCCAGGAGGGAAAGCCGTGCCTCATTGGAAAGCTCTTTGGCAGCCGCTCGCGTGGCCCCACAGCCCGTGGGGCTGCGGGCTTTCCGGCGGCCGTCAGCCTCGGCGACACCTGCGCCCACGTGGCGCCGCCGCGCCAGCCTGCGAAGCATTTTCCGGTAGGGCCGCGGCTCTGGCGACAGCTCCCACGCCCGAAGAGCCAGGAGGGAAAGCCGTGCCTCGTTGGAAAGCTCTTTGGCAGCCGCTCGCGTGGCCCCACAGCCCGTGGGGCTGCGGGCTTTCCGGCGGCCGTCAGCCTCGGCGCCACCTGCGCCCACGTGGCGCCGCCGCACCAGCCTGCGAAGCATTTTCCGGTAGGGCCGCGGCTCTGGCGACAGCTCCCACGCCCGAAGAGCCAGGAGGGAAAGCCGTGCCTCGTTGGAAAGCTCTTTGGCAGCCGCTCGTGTGGCCCCACAGCCCGTGGGGCTGCGGGCTTTCCGGCAGCCGTCAGCCTCGGCGACACGGGCGCCCACGTGGCGCCGCGGCGCCAGCCTGCGAAGCATTTTCCGGTAGGGCCGCGGCTCTGGCGACAGCTCCCACGCCCGAAGAGCCAGGAGGGAAAGCCGTTCCTCGTTGGAAAGCTCTTTGGCAGCCGCTCGCGTGGCCCCACAGCCCGTGGGGCTGCGGGCTTTCCGGCGGCAATCAGCGTCGGCGACACCTGCGACCACGTGGCGCCGCCGCGCCAGCCTGCGAAGCATTTTCCGGTAGGGCCGCGGCTCTGGCGACAGCTCCCACGCCCGAAGAGCCAGGAGGGAAAGCCGTGCCTCATTGGAAAGCTCTTTGGCAGCCGCTCGCGTGGCCCCACAGCCCGTGGGGCTGCGGGCTTTTCGGCGGCCGTCAGCCTCGGCGACACCGGCGCCCACGTGGCGCCGCCACGCCAGCCTGCGAAGCATTTTCCGGTAGGGCCGCGGCTCTGGCGACAGCTCCCACGCCCGAAGAACCAGGAGGGAAAGCCGAGCCTCGTTGGAAAGCTCTTTGGAAGCCGCTCGCGGGGCCCCACAGCCCGTGGGGCTGCGGGCTTTCCGGCGGCCGTCAGCCTCGGCGCCACCGGCGCCCATGTGGCGCCGCCGCGCCAGCCTGAGAAGCATTTTCCGGTAGGGCCGCCTCTCTGGCGACAGCTCCCACGCCCGAAGAGCCAGGAGGGAAAGCCGTGCCTCGTTGGAAAGCTCTTTGGCAGCCGCTCGCGTGGCCCCACAGCCCGTGGGGCTGCGGGCTTTCCGGCGGCCATCAGCCTCGGCGAAACCTGCGACCACGTGGCGCCGCCGCGCCAGCCTGCGAAGCATTTTCCGGTAGGGCCGCGGCTCTGGCGACAGCTCCCACGCCCGAAGAGCCAGGAGGGAAAGCCGTGCCTCGTTGGAAAGCTCTTTGGCAGCCGCTTGCGTGGCCCCACAGCCCGTGGGGCTGCGGGCTTTCCGGCGGCCGTCAGCCTCGGCGACACCTGCGCCCACGTGGCGCCGCCGCGCCAGCCTGCGAAGCATTTTCCGGTAGGTCCGCGGCTGTGGCGACAGCTCCCACGCCCGAAGAGCCAGGAGGGAAAGCCATGCCTCGTTGGAAAGCTCTTTGGCAGCCGCTCGCGTGGCCCCACAGTCCGTGGGGCTGCGGGCTTTCCGGCGGCCGTCAGCCTCGGCGACACCGGCGCCCACGTGGCGCCGCCACGCCAGCCTGCGAAGCATTTTCCGGTAGGGCCGCGGCTCTAGCGACAGCTCCCATGCCCGAAGAGCCAGGAGGGAAAGCCGAGCCTCGTTGGAAAGCTCTTTGGAAGCCGCTCGCGGGGCCCCACAGCCCGTGGGGCTGCGGGCTTTCCGGTGGCCGTCAGCCTCGGCGACACCGGCGCCCATGTGGCGCCGCCGCGCCAGCCTGAGAAGCATTTTCCGGTAGGGCCGCCTCTCTGGCGACAGCTCCCACGCCCGAAGAGCCAGGAGGGAAAGCCGTGCCTCGTTGGAAAGCTCTTTGGCAGCCGCTCGCGTGGCCCCACAGCCCGTGGGGCTGCGGGCTTTCCGGCGGCCGTCAGCCTCGGCGACACCGGCGCCCACGTGGCGCCGCCGCGCTAGCCTGAGAAGCATTTTCCGGTAGGGCCGCGGCTCTGGCGACAGCTCCCACGCCCGAAGAGCCAGGAGGGAAAGCCGTGCCTCGTTGGAAAGCTCTTTGGCAGCCGCTCGCGTGGCCCCACAGCCCGTGGGGCTGCGGGCTTTCCGGCGGCCGTCAGCTTCGGCGACACCTGCGACCACGTGGCGCCGCCACGCCATCCTGCGAAGCATTTTCCGGTAGGGCCGCGTCTCTGGCGACAGCTCCCACGCCCGAAGAGCCAGGAGGGAAAGCCGTGCCTCATTGGAAAGCTCTTTGGCAGCCGCTCGCGTGGCCCCACAGCCCGTGGGGCTGTGGGCTTTCCGGCGGCCGTCAGCCTCGGCGCCACCGGCGCCCACGTGGCGCCGCCGCGCCAGCCTGAGAAGCATTTTCCGGTAGGGCCGCGGCTCTGGCGACAGCTCCCACGCCCGAAGAGCCAGGAGGGAAAGCCGTGCCTTGTTGGAAACCTCTTTGGCAGCCGCTCGCGTGGCCCCACAGCCCGTGGGGCTGCGGGCTTTTCGGCGGCCGTCAGCCTCGGCGACACCAGTGCCCACGTGGCGCCGCCGCGCCAGCCTGCGAAGCATTTTCCGGTAGGGCCGCGGCTCTGGCGACAGCTCCCACGCCCGAAGAGCCAGGAGGGAAAGCCGTGCCTTGTTGGAAAGCTCTTTGGCAGCCGCTCGCGTGGCCCCACAGCCCGTGGGGCTGCGGGCTTTTCGGCGGCCGTCAGCCTCGGCGCCACCTGCGCCCACGTGGCGCCGCCGCACCAGCCTGCGAAGCATTTTCCGGTAGGTCCGCGGCTCTGGCGACAGCTCCCACGCCCGAAGAGCCAGGAGGGAAAGCCGTGCCTCGTTGGAAAGCTCTTTGGCAGCCGCTCGAGTGGCCCCACAGCCCGTGGGGCTGCGGGCTTTTCGGCGGCCGTCAGCCTCGGCGCCACCTGCGCCCACGTGGCGCCGCCGCACCAGCCTGCGAAGCATTTTCCGGTAGGGCCGCGTCTCTGGCGACAGCTCCCACGCCCGAAGAGCCAGGAGGGAAAGCCGTGCCTCGTTGGAAAGCTCTTTGGCAGCCGCTCGCGTGGCCTCACAGCCCGTGGGGCTGCGGGCTTTTCGGCGGCCGTCAGCCTCGGCGACACCAGTGCCCACGTGGCGCCGCCGCGCCAGCCTGCGAAGCATTTTCCGGTAGGACCGCGGCTCTGGCGACAGCTCCCACGCCCGAAGAGCCAGGAGGGAAAGCCGTTCCTCGTTGGAAAGCTCTTTGGCAGCCGCTCGCGTGGCCCCACAGCCCGTGGGGCTGCGGGCTTTCCGGCGGCCGTCAGCGTCGGCGACACCTGCGACCACGTGGCGCCGCCGCGCCAGCCTGCGAAGCATTTTCCGGTAGGGCCGCGGCTCTGGCGACAGCTCCCACGCCCGAAGAGCCAGGAGGGAAAGCCGTGCCTCATTGGAAAGCTCTTTGGCAGCCGCTCGCGTGGCCCCACAGCCCGTGGGGCTGCGGGCTTTTCGGCGGCCGTCAGCCAAGGCGACACCAGTGCACACGTCGCGCCGCCGCGCCAGCCTGCGAAGCATTTTCCGGTAGGACCGCGTCTCTGGCGACAGCTCCCACGCCCGAAGAGCCAGGAGGGAAAGCCGTGCCTCGTTGGAAAGCTCTTTGGCAGCTGCTCGCGTGGCCCCACAGCCCGTGGGGCTGCGGGCTTTCCGGCGGCCGTCAGCCTCGGCGACACCGGCGCCCACGTGGCGCCGCCGCGCCAGCCTGCGAAGCATTTTCCGGTAGGGCCGCGGCTCTGGCGACAGCTCCCACGCCCGAAGAGCCAGGAGGGAAAGCCGTGCCTCGTTGGAAAGCTCTTTGGCAGCCGCTCGCGTGGCCCCACAGCCCGTGGGGCTGTGGGCTTTCCGGCGGCCGTCAGCCTCGGCGCCACCGGCGCCCACGTGGCGCCGCCGCGCCAGCCTGCGAAGCATTTTCCGGTAGGGCCGCGGCTCTGGCGACAGCTCCCACGCCCGAAGAGCCAGGAGGGAAAGCCGTGCCTCGTTGGAAAGCTCTTTGGCAGCCGCTCGCGTGGCCCCACAGCCCGTGGGGCTGTGGGCTTTCCGGCGGCCGTCAGCCTCGGCGCCACCGGCGCCCACGTGGCGCCGCCGCGCCAGCCTGAGAAGCATTTTCCGGTAGGGCCGCGGCTCTGGCGACAGCTCCCACGCCCGAAGAGCCAGGAGGGAAAGCCGTGCCTCGTTGGAAAGCTCTTTGGCAGCCGCTCGCGTAGCCCCAGAGCCCGTGGGGCTGCGGGCTTTCCGGCGGCCGTCAGCCTCGGCGACACCGGCGCCCACGTGGCGCCGCCGCGCCAGCCTGCGAAGCATTTTCCGGTAGGGCCGCGGCTCTGGCGACAGCTCCCACGCCCGAAGAGCCAGGAGGGAAAGCCGTGCCTCGTTGGAAAGCTCTTTGGCAGCCGCTCGCGTGGCCCCACAGCCCGTGGGGCTGCGGGCTTTTCGGCGGCCGTCAGCCACGGCGACACCAGTGCACACGTCGCGCCGCCGCGCCAGCCTGCGAAGCATTTTCCGGTAGGACCGCGTCTCTGGCGACAGCTCCCACGCCCGAAGAGCCAGGAGGGAAAGCCGTGCCTCGTTGGAAAGCTCTTTGGCAGCTGCTCGCGTGGCCCCACAGCCCGTGGGGCTGCGGGCTTTCCGGCAGCCATCAGCGTCGGCGACAACTGCGACCACGTGGCGCCGCCGCGCCAGCCTGCGAAGCATTTTCCGGTAGGGCCGCGGCTCTGGCGACAGCTCCCACGCCCGAAGAGCCAGGAGGGAAAGCCGTGCCTCATTGGAAAGCTCTTTGGCAGCCGCTCGCGTGGCCCCACAGCCCGTGGGGCTGCGGGCTTTTCGGCGGCCATCAGCCTCGGCGACACCAGTGCCCACGTGGCGCCGCCGCGCCAGCCTGCGAAGCATTTTCCGGTAGGGCCGCGGCTCTGGCGACAGCTCCCACGCCCGAAGAGCCAGGAGGGAAAGCCGTGCCTTGTTGGAAAGCTCTTTGGCAGCCGCTCGCGTGGCCCCACAGCCCGTGGGGCTGCGGGCTTTTCGGCGGCCGTCAGCCTCGGCGCCACCTGCGCCCACGTGGCGCCGCCGCACCAGCCTGCGAAGCATTTTCCGGTAGGTCCGCGGCTCTGGCGACAGCTCCCACGCCCGAAGAGCCAGGAGGGAAAGCCGTGCCTCGTTGGAAAGCTCTTTGGCAGCCGCTCGTGTGGCCCCACAGCCCGTGGGGCTGCGGGCTTTTCGGCGGCCGTCAGCCTCGGCGCCACCTGCGCCCACGTGGCGCCGCCGCACCAGCCTGCGAAGCATTTTCCGGTAGGGCCGCGGCTCTGGCGACAGCTCCCACGCCCGAAGAGCCAGGAGGGAAAGCCGTGCCTCGTTGGAAAGCTCTTTGGCAGCCGCTCGCGTGGCCTCACAGCCCGTGGGGCTGCGGGCTTTTCGGCGGCCGTCAGCCTCGGCGCCACCTGCGCCCACGTGGCGCCGCCGCGCCAGCCTGCGAAGCATTTTCCGGTAGGGCCGCGGCTCTGGCGACAGGTCCCACGCCCGAAGAGCCAGGAGGGAAAGCCGTGCCTCGTTGGAAAGCTCTATGGCAGCCGCTCGCGTGGCCCCACAGCCCGTGGGGCTGCGGGCTTTTCGGCGGCCGTCAGCCAAGGCGACACCAGTGCACACGTCGCGCCGCCGCGCCAGCCTGCGAAGCATTTTCCGGTAGGACCGCGTCTCTGGCGACAGCTCCCACGCCCGAAGAGCCAGGAGGGAAAGCCGTGCCTCGTTGGAAAGCTCTTTGGCAGCTGCTCGCGTGGCCCCACAGCCCGTGGGGCTGCGGGCTTTCCGGCGGCCGTCAGCCTCGGCGACACCGGCGCCCACGTGGCGCCGCCGCGCCAGCCTGCGAAGCATTTTCCGGTAGGGCCGCGGCTCTGGCGACAGCTCCCACGCCCGAAGAGCCAGGAGGGAAAGCCGTGCCTCGTTGGAAAGCTCTTTGGCAGCCGCTCGCGTGGCCCCACAGCCCGTGGGGCTGTGGGCTTTCCGGCGGCCGTCAGCCTCGGCGCCACCGGCGCCCACGTGGCGCCGCCGCGCCAGCCTGCGAAGCATTTTCCGGTAGGGCCGCGGCTCTGGCGACAGCTCCCACGCCCGAAGAGCCAGGAGGGAAAGCCGTGCCTCGTTGGAAAGCTCTTTGGCAGCCGCTCGCGTGGCCCCACAGCCCGTGGGGCTGTGGGCTTTCCGGCGGCCGTCAGCCTCGGCGCCACCGGCGCCCACGTGGCGCCGCCGCGCCAGCCTGAGAAGCATTTTCCGGTAGGGCCGCGGCTCTGGCGACAGCTCCCACGCCCGAAGAGCCAGGAGGGAAAGCCGTGCCTTGTTGGAAACCTCTTTGGCAGCCGCTCGCGTGGCCCCACAGCCCGTGGGGCTGCGGGCTTTTCGGCGGCCGTCAGCCTCGGCGACACCAGTGCCCACGTGGCGCCGCCGCGCCAGCCTGCGAAGCATTTTCCGGTAGGGCCGCGGCTCTGGCGACAGCTCCCACGCCCGAAGAGCCAGGAGGGAAAGCCGTGCCTTGTTGGAAAGCTCTTTGGCAGCCGCTCGCGTGGCCCCACAGCCCGTGGGGCTGCGGGCTTTTCGGCGGCCGTCAGCCTCGGCGCCACCTGCGCCCACGTGGCGCCGCCGCACCAGCCTGCGAAGCATTTTCCGGTAGGGCCGCGGCTCTGGCGACAGCTCCCACACCCGAAGAGCCAGGAGGGAAAGCCGTGCCTCGTTGGAAAGCTCTTTGGCAGCCGCTCGTGTGGCCCCACAGCCCGTGGGGCTGCGGGCTTTCCGGCAGCCGTCAGCCTCGGCGACACGGGAGCCCACGTGGCGCCGCGGCGCCAGCCTGCGAAGCATTTTCCGGTAGGGCCGCGGCTCTGGCGACAGCTCCCACGCCCGAAGAGCCAGGAGGGAAAGCCGTGCCTCGTTGGAAAGCTCTTTGGCAGCCGCTCGCGTGGCCCCACAGCCCGTGGGGCTGCGGGCTTTTCGGCGGCCGTCAGCCTCGGCGCCACCTGCGCCCACGTGGCGCCGCCGCACCAGCCTGCGAAGCATTTTCCGGTAGGGCCGCGGCTCTGGCGACAGCTCCCACGCCCGAAGAGCCAGGAGGGAAAGCCGTGCCTCGTTGGAAAGCTCTTTGGCAGCCGCTCGCGTGGCCTCACAGCCCGTGGGGCTGCGGGCTTTTCGGCGGCCGTCAGCCTCGGCGACACCAGTGCCCACGTGGCGCCGCCGCGCCAGCCTGCGAAGCATTTTCCGGTAGGACCGCGGCTCTGGCGACAGCTCCCACGCCCGAAGAGCCAGGAGGGAAAGCCGTTCCTCGTTGGAAAGCTCTTTGGCAGCCGCTCGCGTGGCCCCACAGCCCGTGGGGCTGCGGGCTTTCCGGCGGCCATCAGCGTCGGCGACACCTGCGACCACGTGGCGCCGCCGCGCCAGCCTGCGAAGCATTTTCCGGTAGGGCCGCGGCTCTGGCGACAGCTCCCACGCCCGAAGAGCCAGGAGGGAAAGCCGTGCCTCATTGGAAAGCTCTTTGGCAGCCGCTCGCGTGGCCCCACAGCCCGTGGGGCTGCGGGCTTTTCGGCGGCCGTCAGCCTCGGCGTCACCTGCGCCCACGTGGCGCCGCCGCACCAGCCTGCAAAGCATTTTCCGGTAGGGCCGCGTCTCTGGCGACAGCTCCCACGCCCGAAGAGCCAGGAGGGAAAGCCGTGCCTCGTTGGAAAGCTCTTTGGCAGCCGCTCGCGTGGCCCCACAGCCCGTGGGGCTGCGGGCTTTTCGGCGGCCGTCAGCCTCGGCGCCACCTGCGCCCACGTGGCGCCGCCGCACCAGCCTGCGAAGCATTTTCCGGTAGGGCCGCGGCTCTGGCGACAGCTCCCACGCCCGAAGAGCCAGGAGGGAAAGCCGTGCCTCGTTGGAAAGCTCTTTGGCAGCCGCTCGCGTGGCCTCACAGCCCGTGGGGCTGCGGGCTTTTCGGCGGCCGTCAGCCTCGGCGACACCAGTGCCCACGTGGCGCCGCCGCGCCAGCCTGCGAAGCATTTTCCGGTAGGACCGCGGCTCTGGCGACAGCTCCCACGCCCGAAGAGCCAGGAGGGAAAGCCGTTCCTCGTTGGAAAGCTCTTTGGCAGCCGCTCGCGTGGCCCCACAGCCCGTGGGGCTGCGGGCTTTCCGGCGGCCGTCAGCGTCGGCGACACCTGCGACCACGTGGCGCCGCCGCGCCAGCCTGCGAAGCATTTTCCGGTAGGGCCGCGGCTCTGGCGACAGCTCCCACGCCCGAAGAGCCAGGAGGGAAAGCCGTGCCTCATTGGAAAGCTCTTTGGCAGCCGCTCGCGTGGCCCCACAGCCCGTGGGGCTGCGGGCTTTTCGGCGGCCGTCAGCCTCGGCGCCACCTGCGCCCACGTGGCGCCGCCGCGCCAGCCTGCGAAGCATTTTCCGGTAGGGCCGCGGCTCTGGCGACAGCTCCCACGCCCGAAGAGCCAGGAAGGAAAGCCGTGCCTCGTTGGAAAGCTCTTTGGCAGCCGCTCGCGTGGCCCCAGAGCCCGTGGGGCTGCGGGCTTTCCGGCGGCCGTCAGCCTCGGCGACACCGGCGCCCACGTGGCGCCGCCGCGCCAGCCTGCGAAGCATTTTCCGGTAGGGCCGCGGCTCTGGCGACAGGTCCCACGCCCGAAGAGCCAGGAGGGAAAGCCGTGCCTCGTTGGAAAGCTCTATGGCAGCCGCTCGCGTGGCCCCACAGCCCGTGGGGCTGCGGGCTTTTCGGCGGCCGTCAGCCACGGCGACACCAGTGCACACGTCGCGCCGCCGCGCCAGCCTGCGAAGCATTTTCCGGTAGGACCGCGTCTCTGGCGACAGCTCCCACGCCCGAAGAGCCAGGAGGGAAAGCCGTGCCTCGTTGGAAAGCTCTTTGGCAGCTGCTCGCGTGGCCCCACAGCCCGTGGGGCTGCGGGCTTTCCGGCGGCCATCAGCCTCGGCGCCACCGGCGACCACGTGGCGCTGCCGCGCCAGCCTGCGAAGCATTTTCCGGTAGGGCCGCGGCTCTGGCGACAGCTCCCACGCCCGAAGAGCCAGGAGGGAAAGCCGTGCCTCATTGGAAAGCTCTTTGGCAGCCGCTCGCGTGGCCCCACAGCCCGTGGGGCTGCGGGCTTTCCGTCGGCCGTCAGCCTCGGCGACACCGGCGCCCACGTGGCGCCGCCGCGCCAGCCTGAGAAGCATTTTCCGGTAGGGCCGCGGCTCTGGCGACAGCTCCCACGCCCGAAGAGCCAGGAGGGAAAGCCGTGCCTTGTTGGAAACCTCTTTGGCAGCCGCTCGCGTGGCCCCACAGCCCGTGGGGCTGCGGGCTTTTCGGCGGCCGTCAGCCTCGGCGACACCAGTGCCCACGTGGCGCCGCCGCGCCAGCCTGCGAAGCATTTTCCGGTAGGGCCGCGCCTCTGGCGACAGCTCCCACGCCCGAAGAGCCAGGAGGGAAAGCCGTGCCTCGTTGGAAAGCTCTTTGGCAGCCGCTCGTGTGGCCCCACAGCCCATGGGGCTGCGGGCTTTCCGGCAGCCGTCAGCCTCGGCGACACGGGCGCCCACGTGGCGCCGCGGCGCCAGCCTGCGAAGCATTTTCCGGTAGGGCCGCGGCTCTGGCGACAGCTCCCACGCCCGAAGAGCCAGGAGGGAAAGCCGTGCCTCGTTGGAAAGCTCTTTGGCAGCCGCTCGCGTGGCCCCACAGCCCGTGGGGCTGCGGGCTTTTCGGCGGCCGTCAGCCTCGGCGCCACCTGCGCCCACGTGGCGCCGCCGCACCAGCCTGCGAAGCATTTTCCGGTAGGGCCGCGGCTCTGGCGACAGCTCCCACGCCCGAAGAGCCAGGAGGGAAAGCCGTGCCTCGTTGGAAAGCTCTTTGGCAGCCGCTCGCGTGGCCTCACAGCCCGTGGGGCTGCGGGCTTTTCGGCGGCCGTCAGCCTCGGCGACACCAGTGCCCACGTGGCGCCGCCGCGCCAGCCTGCGAAGCATTTTCCGGTAGGACCGCGGCTCTGGCGACAGCTCCCACGCCCGAAGAGCCAGGAGGGAAAGCCATGCCTCGTTGGAAAGCTCTTTGGCAGCCGCTCGCGTGGCCTCACAGCCCGTGGGGCTGCGGGCTTTTCGGCGGCCGTCAGCCTCGGCGACACCAGTGCCCACGTGGCGCCGCCGCGCCAGCCTGCGAAGCATTTTCCGGTAGGACCGCGGCTCTGGCGACAGCTCCCACGCCCGAAGAGCCAGGAGGGAAAGCCGTTCCTCGTTGGAAAGCTCTTTGGCAGCCGCTCGCGTGGCCCCACAGCCCGTGGGGCTGCGGGCTTTCCGGCGGCCATCAGCGTCGGCGCCACCTGCGCCCACGTGGCGCCGCCGCGCCAGCCTGCGAAGCATTTTCCGGTAGGGCCGCGGCTCTGGCGACAGCTCCCACGCCCGAAGAGCCAGGAGGGAAAGCCGTGCCTCATTGGAAAGCTCTTTGGCAGCCGCTCGCGTGGCCCCACAGCCCGTGGGGCTGCGGGCTTTTCGGCGGCCGTCAGCCTCGGCGCCACCTGCGCCCACGTGGCGCCGCCGCACCAGCCTGCAAAGCATTTTCCGGAAGGGCCGCGTCTCTGGCGACAGCTCCCACGCCCGAAGAGCCAGGAGGGAAAGCCGTGCCTCGTTGGAAAGCTCTTTGGCAGCCGCTCGCGTGGCCCCACAGTCCGTGGGGCTGCGGGCTTTCCGGCAGCCGTCAGCCTTGGCGACACCGGCGCCCACGTGGCGCCGCCACGCCAGCCTGCGAAGCATTTTCCGGTAGGGCCGCGGCTCTGGCGACAGCTCCCACGCCCGAAGAACCAGGAGGGAAAGCCGAGCCTCGTTGGAAAGCTCTTTGGAAGCCGCTCGTGGGGCCCCACAGCCCGTGGGGCTGCGGGCTTTCCGGCGGCCGTCAGCCTCGGCGCCACCGGCGCCCATGTGGCGCCGCCGCGCCAGCCTGAGAAGCATTTTCCGGTAGGGCCGCCTCTCTGGCGACAGCTCCCACGCCCGAAGAGCCAGGAGGGAAAGCCGTGCCTCGTTGGAAAGCTCTTTGGCAGCCGCTCGCGTGGCCCCACAGTCCGTGGGGCTGCGGGCTTTCCGGCGGCCATCATCCTCGGCGACACCTGCGACCACGTGGCGCCGCCGCGCCAGCCTGCGAAGCATTTTCCGGTAGGGCCGCGGCTCTGGCGACAGCTCCCACGCCCGAAGAGCCAGGAGGGAAAGCCGTGCCTCGTTGGAAAGCTCTTTGGCAGCCGCTCGCGTGGCCCCACAGCCCGTGGGGCTGCGGGCTTTCCGGCGGCCGTCAGCCTCGGCGACACCGGCGCCCACGTGGCGCCGCCGCGCCAGCCTGCGAAGCATTTTCCGGTAGGTCCGCGGCTGTGGCGACAGCTCCCACGCCCGAAGAGCCAGGAGGGAAAGCCGTTCCTCGTTGGAAAGCTCTTTGGCAGCCGCTCGCGTGGCCCCACAGCCCGTGGGGCTGCGGGCTTTCCGGCGGCCGTCAGCCTCGGCGCCACCTGCGCCCACGTGGCGCCGCCGCACCAGCCTGCGAAGCATTTTCCGGTAGGGCCGCGTCTCTGGCGACAGCTCCCACGCCCGAAGAGCCAGGAGGGAAAGCCATGCCTCGTTGGAAAGCTCTTTGGCAGCCGCTCGCGTGGCCCCACAGTCCGTGGAGCTGCGGGCTTTCCGGCGGCCGTCAGCCTCGGCGACACCGGCGCCCACGTGGCGCCGCCACGCCAGCCTGCGAAGCATTTTCCGGTAGGGCAGCGGCTCTAGCGACAGCTCCCACGCCCGAAGAGCCAGGAGGGAAAGCCGAGCCTCGATGGAAAGCTCTTTGGAAGCCGCTCGCGGGGCCCCACAGCCCGTGGGGCTGCGGGCTTTCCGGCGGCCGTCAGCCTCGGCGCCACCGGCGCCCACGTGGCGCCGCCGCGCCAGCCTGAGAAGCATTTTCCGGTAGGGCCGCGTCTCTGGCGACAGCTCCCACGCCCGAAGAGCCAGGAGGGAAAGCCGTGCCTCGTTGGAAAGCTCTTTGGCAGCCGCTCGCATGGCCCCACAGCCCGTGGGGCTGCGGGCTTTCCGGCGGCCGTCAGCCTCGGCGACACCTGCGACCACGTGGCGCCGCCGCGCCAGCCTGCGAAGCATTTTCCGGTAGGGCCGCGGCTCTGGCGACAGGTCCCACGCCCGAAGAGCCAGGAGGGAAAGCCGTGCCTCGTTGGAAAGCTCTTTGGCAGCCGCTCGCGTGGCCTCACAGCCCGTGGGGCTGCGGGCTTTCCGGCGGCCGTCAGCCTCGGCGACACCGGCGCCCACGTGTCGCCGCCGCGCCAGCCTGCGAAGCATTTTCCGGTAGGGCCGCGTCTCTGGCGACAGCTCCCACGCCCGAAGAGCCAGGAGGGAAAGCCGTGCCTCATTGGAAAGCTCTTTGGCAGCCGCTCGCGTGGCCCCACAGCCCGTGGGGCTGCGGGCTTTCCGGCGGCCGTCAGCCTCGGCGACACCAGTGCCCACGTGGCGCCGCCGCGCCAGCCTGCGAAGCATTTTCCGGTAGGGCCGCGGCTCTGGCGACAGCTCCCACGCCCGAAGAGCCAGGAGGGAAAGCCGTTCCTCGTTGGAAAGCTCTTTGGCAGCCGCTCGCGTGGCCCCACAGCCCGTGGGGCTGCGGGCTTTCCGGCGGCCGTCAGCCTCGGCGACACCGGCGCCCACGTGGCGCCGCCGCGCCAGCCTGCGAAGCATTTTCCGGTAGGGCCGCGTCTCTGGCGACAGGTCCCACGCCCGAAGAGCCAGGAGGGAAAGCCGTGCCTCGTTGGAAAGCTCTTTGGCAGCCGCTCGCGTGGCCCCACAGCCCGTGGGGCTGCGGGCTTTCCGGCGGCCGTCAGCCTCGGCAACAACGGCGCCCACGTGGCGCCGCCGCGCCAGCCTGCGAAGCATTTTCCGGTAGGGCCGCGGCTCTGGCGACAGCTCCCACGCCCGAAGAGCCAGGAGGGAAAGCCGTGCCTTGTTGGAAACCTCTTTGGCAGCCGCTCGCGTGGCCCCACAGCCGGTGGGGCTGCGGGCTTTCCGACGGCCGTCAGCCTCGGCAACACCAGTGCCCACGTGGCGCCGCCGCGCCAGCCTGCGAAGCATTTTCCGGTAGGGCCGCGGCTCTAGCGACAGCTCCCACGCCCGAAGAGCCAGGAGGGAAAGCCGTGCCTCGTTGGAAAGCTCTTTGGCAGCCGCTCGCGTGGCCCCAGAGCCCGTGGGGCTGCGGGCTTTCCGGCGGCCGTCAGCCTCGGCGACACCGGCGCCCACGTGGCGCCGCCGCGCCAGCCTGCGAAGCATTTTCCGGTAGGGCCGCGTCTCTGGCGACAGGTCCCACGCCCGAAGAGCCAGGAGGGAAAGCCGTGCCTCGTTGGAAAGCTCTTTGGCAGCCGCTCGCGTGGCCCCACAGCCCGTGGGGCTGCGGGCTTTCCGGCGGCCGTCAGCCTCGGCAACAACGGCGCCCACGTGGCGCCGCCGCGCCAGCCTGCGAAGCATTTTCCGGTAGGGCCGCGGCTCTGGCGACAGCTCCCACGCCCGAAGAGCCAGGAGGGAAAGCCGTGCCTTGTTGGAAACCTCTTTGGCAGCCGCTCGCGTGGCCCCACAGCCGGTGGGGCTGCGGGCTTTCCGACGGCCGTCAGCCTCGGCGACACCAGTGCCCACGTGGCGCCGCCGCGCCAGCCTGCGAAGCATTTTCCGGTAGGGCCGCGGCTCTGGCGACAGCTCCCACGCCCGAAGAGCCAGGAGGGAAAGCCGTGCCTCGTTGGAAAGCTCTTTGGCAGCCGCTCGCGTGGCCCCACAGCCCGTGGGGCTGCGGGCTTTTCGGCGGCCGTCAGCCTCGGCGCCACCTGCGCCCACGTGGCGCCGCCGCGCCAGCCTGCGAAGCATTTTCCGGTAGGGCCGCGGCTCTGGCGACAGCTCCCACGCCCGAAGAGCCAGGAGGGAAAGCCGTGCCTCGTTGGAAAGCTCTTTGGCAGCCGCTCGCGTGGCCCCACAGCCCGTGGGGCTGCGGGCTTTCCGGCGGCCATCAGCCTCGGCGCCACCGGCGACCACGTGGCGCCGCCGCGCCAGCCTGCGAAGCATTTTCCGGTAGGGCCGCGGCTCTGGCGACAGCTCCCACGCCCGAAGAGCCAGGAGGGAAAGCCGTGCCTCATTGGAAAGCTCTTTGGCAGCCGTTCGCGTGGCCCCACAGCCCGTGGGGCTGCGGGCTTTCCGTCGGCCGTCAGCCTCGGCGACACCGGCGCCCACGTGGCGCCGCCGCGCCAGCCTGCGAAGCATTTTCCGGTAGGGCCGCGGCTCTGGCGACAGCTCCCACGCCCGAAGAGCCAGGAGGGAAAGCCGTGCCTCGTTGGAAAGCTCTTTGGCAGCCGCTCGCGTGGCCCCACAGCCCGTGGGGCTGTGGGCTTTCCGGCGGCCGTCAGCCTCGGCGCCATCGGCGCCCACGTGGCGCCGCCGCGCCAGCCTGAGAAGCATTTTCCGGTAGGGCCGCGGCTCTGGCGACAGCTCCCACGCCCGAAGAGCCAGGAGGGAAAGCCGTGCCTTGTTGGAAACCTCTTTGGCAGCCGCTCGCGTGGCCCCACAGCCCGTGGGGCTGCGGGCTTTTCGGCGGCCGTCAGCCTCGGCGACACCAGTGCCCACGTGGCGCCGCCGCGCCAGCCTGCGAAGCATTTTCCGGTAGGGCCGCGGCTCTGGCGACAGCTCCCACGCCCGAAGAGCCAGGAGGGAAAGCCGTGCCTCGTTGGAAAGCTCTTTGGCAGCCGCTCGCGTGGCCCCACAGCCCGTGGGGCTGCGGGCTTTTCGGCGGCCGTCAGCCTCGGCGCCACCTGCGCCCACGTGGCGCCGCCGCACCAGCCTGCGAAGCATTTTCCGGTAGGGCCGTGGCTCTGGCGACAGCTCCCACACCCGAAGAGCCAGGAGGGAAAGCCGTGCCTCGTTGGAAAGCTCTTTGGCAGCCGCTCGTGTGGCCCCACAGCCCGTGGGGCTGCGGGCTTTCCGGCGGCCGTCAGCCTCGGCGACACGGGCGCCCACGTGGCGCCGCGGCGCCAGCCTGCGAAGCATTTTCCGGTAGGGCCGCGGCTCTGGCGACAGCTCCCACGCCCGAAGAGCCAGGAGGGAAAGCCGTGCCTCGTTGGAAAGCTCTTTGGCAGCCGCTCGCGTGGCCCCACAGCCCGTGGGGCTGCGGGCTTTTCGGCGGCCGTCAGCCTCGGCGCCACCTGCGCCCACGTGGCGCCGCCGCACCAGCCTGCGAAGCATTTTCCGGTAGGGCCGCGGCTCTGGCGACAGCTCCCACGCCCGAAGAGCCAGGAGGGAAAGCCGTGCCTCGTTGGAAAGCTCTTTGGCAGCCGCTCGCGTGGCCCCACAGCCCGTGGGGCTGCGGGCTTTTCGGCGGCCGTCAGCCTCGGCGACACCAGTGCCCACGTGGCGCCGCCGCGCCAGCCTGCGAAGCATTTTCCGGTAGGGCCGCGGCTCTGGCGACAGCTCCCACGCCCGAAGAGCCAGGAGGGAAAGCCGTTCCTCGTTGGAAAGCTCTTTGGCAGCCGCTCGCGTGGCCCCACAGCCCGTGGGGCTGCGGGCTTTCCGGCGGCCATCAGCGTCGGCGACACCTGCGACCACGTGGCGCCGCCGCGCCAGCCTGCGAAGCATTTTCCGGTAGGGCCGCGGCTCTGGCGACAGCTCCCACGCCCGAAGAGCCAGGAGGGAAAGCCGTGCCTCATTGGAAAGCTCTTTGGCAGCCGCTCGCGTGGCCCCACAGCCCGTGGGGCTGCGGGCTTTTCGGCGGCCGTCAGCCTCGGCGCCACCTGCGCCCACGTGGCGCCGCCGCACCAGCCTGCAAAGCATTTTCCGGAAGGGCCGCGTCTCTGGCGACAGCTCCCACGCCCGAAGAGCCAGGAGGGAAAGCCGTGCCTCGTTGGAAAGCTCTTTGGCAGCCGCTCGCGTGGCCCCACAGCCCGTGGGGCTGCGGGCTTTTCGGCGGCCGTCAGCCTCGGCGACACCTGCGACCACGTGGCGCTGCCGCACCAGCCTGCGAAGCATTTTCCGGTAGGGCCGCGGCTCTGGCGACAGCTCCCACGCCCGAAGAGCCAGGAGGGAAAGCCGTGCCTCGTTGGAAAGCTCTTTGGCAGCCGCTCGCGTGGCCTCACAGCCCGTGGGGCTGCGGGCTTTTCGGCGGCCGTCAGCCTCGGCGACACCAGTGCCCACGTGGCGCCGCCGCGCCAGCCTGCGAAGCATTTTCCGGTAGGACCGCGGCTCTGGCGACAGCTCCCACGCCCGAAGAGCCAGGAGGGAAAGCCGTGCCTCATTGGAAAGCTCTTTGGCAGCCGCTCGCGTGGCCCCACAGCCCGTGGGGCTGCGGGCTTTCCGGCAGCCGTCAGCGTCGGCGACACCTGCGACCACGTGGCGCCGCCGCGCCAGCCTGCGAAGCATTTTCCGGTAGGGCCGCGGCTCTGGCGACAGCTCCCACGGCCGAAGAGCCAGGAGGGAAAGCCGTGCCTCATTGGAAAGCTCTTTGGCAGCCGCTCGCGTGGCCCCACAGCCCGTGGGGCTGCGGGCTTTTCGGCGGCCGTCAGCCTCGGCGCCACCTGCGCCCACGTGGCGCCGCCGCGCCAGCCTGCGAAGCATTTTCCGGTAGGGCCGCGGCTCTGGCGACAGCTCCCACGCCCGAAGAGCCAGGAGGGAAAGCCGTGCCTCGTTGGAAAGCTCTTTGGCAGCCGCTCGCGTGGCCCCAGAGCCCGTGGGGCTGCGGGCTTTCCGGCGGCCGTCAGCCTCGGCGACACCGGCGCCCACGTGGCGCCGCCGCGCCAGCCTGCGAAGCATTTTCCGGTAGGGCCGCGGCTCTGGCGACAGGTCCCACGCCCGAAGAGCCAGGAGGGAAAGCCGTGCCTCGTTGGAAAGCTCTATGGCAGCCGCTCGCGTGGCCCCACAGCCCGTGGGGCTGCGGGCTTTTCGGCGGCCGTCAGCCACGGCGACACCAGTGCACACGTCGCGCCGCCGCGCCAGCCTGCGAAGCATTTTCCGGTAGGACCGCGTCTCTGGCGACAGCTCCCACGCCCGAAGAGCCAGGAGGGAAAGCCGTGCCTCGTTGGAAAGCTCTTTGGCAGCTGCTCGCGTGGCCCCACAGCCCGTGGGGCTGCGGGCTTTCCGGCGGCCATCAGCCTCGGCGCCACCGGCGACCACGTGGCGCCGCCGCGCCAGCCTGCGAAGCATTTTCCGGTAGGGCCGCGGCTCTGGCGACAGCTCCCACGCCCGAAGAGCCAGGAGGGAAAGCCGTGCCTCATTGGAAAGCTCTTTGGCAGCCGCTCGCGTGGCCCCACAGCCCGTGGGGCTGCGGGCTTTCCGTCGGCCGTCAGCCTCGGCGACACCGGCGCCCACGTGGCGCCGCCGCGCCAGCCTGCGAAGCATTTTCCGGTAGGGCCGCGGCTCTGGCGACAGCTCCCACGCCCGAAGAGCCAGGAGGGAAAGCCGTGCCTCGTTGGAAAGCTCTTTGGCAGCCGCTCGCGTGGCCCCACAGCCCGTGGGGCTGTGGGCTTTCCGGCGGCCGTCAGCCTCGGCGCCACCTGCGCCCACGTGGCGCCGCCGCGCCATCCTGAGAAGCATTTTCCGGTAGGGCCGCGGCTCTGGCGACAGCTCCCACGCCCGAAGAGCCAGGAGGGAAAGCCGTGCCTCGTTGGAAAGCTCTTTGGCAGCCGCTCGCGTGGCCCCACAGCCCGTGGGGCTGCGGGCTTTTCGGCGGCCGTCAGCCTCGGCGACACCAGTGCCCACGTGGCGCCGCCGCGCCAGCCTGCGAAGCATTTTCCGGTAGAGCCGCGGCTCTGGCGACAGCTCCCACGCCCGAAGAGCCAGGAGGGAAAGCCGTGCCTTGTTGGAAAGCTCTTTGGCAGCCGCTCGCGTGGCCCCACAGCCCGTGGGGCTGCGGGCTTTTCGGCGGCCGTCAGCCTCGGCGCCACCTGCGCCCACGTGGCGCCGCCGCAGCAGCCTGCGAAGCATTTTCCGGTAGGGCCGCGGCTCTGGCGACAGCTCCCACGCCCGAAGAGCCAGGAGGGAAAGCCGTGCCTCGTTGGAAAGCTCTTTGGCAGCCGCTCGTGTGGCCCCACAGCCCGTGGGGCTGCGGGCTTTCCGGCAGCCGTCAGCCTCGGCGACACGGGCGCCCACGTGGCGCCGCGGCGCCAGCCTGCGAAGCATTTTCCGGTAGGGCCGCGGCTCTGGCGACAGCTCCCACGCCCGAAGAGCCAGGAGGGAAAGCCGTGCCTCGTTGGAAAGCTCTTTGGCAGCCGCTCGCGTGGCCCCACAGCCCGTGGGGCTGCGGGCTTTTCGGCGGCCGTCAGCCTCGGCGCCACCTGCGCCCACGTGGCGCCGCCGCACCAGCCTGCGAAGCATTTTCCGGTAGGGCCGCGGCTCTGGCGACAGCTCCCACGCCCGAAGAGCCAGGAGGGAAAGCCGTGCCTCGTTGGAAAGCTCTTTGGCAGCCGCTCGCGTGGCCTCACAGCCCGTGGGGCTGCGGGCTTTTCGGCGGCCGTCAGCCTCGGCGACACCAGTGCCCACGTGGCGCCGCCGCGCCAGCCTGCGAAGCATTTTCCGGTAGGACCGCGGCTCTGGCGACAGCTCCCACGCCCGAAGAGCCAGGAGGGAAAGCCGTTCCTCGTTGGAAAGCACTTTGGCAGTCGCTCGCGTGGCCCCACAGCCCGTGGGGCTGCGGGCTTTCCGGCGGCCATCAGCGTCGGCGTCACCTGCGACCACGTGGCGCCGCCGCGCCAGCCTGCGAAGCATTTTCCGGTAGGGCCGCGGCTCTGGCGACAGCTCCCACGCCCGAAGAGCCAGGAGGGAAAGCCATGCCTCATTGGAAAGCTCTTTGGCAGCCGCTCGCGTGGCCTCACAGCCCGTGGGGCTGCGGGCTTTTCGGCGGCCGTCAGCCTCGGCGCCACCTGCGCCCACGTGGCGCCGCCGCACCAGCCTGCAAAGCATTTTCCGGAAGGGCCGCGTCTCTGGCGACAGCTCCCACGCCCGAAGAGCCAGGAGGGAAAGCCGTGCCTCGTTGGAAAGCTCTTTGGCAGCCGCTCGCGTGGCCCCACAGCCCGTGGGGCTGCGGGCTTTCCGGCGGCCGTCAGCCTCGGCGACACCAGTGCCCACGTGGCGCCGCCGCGCCAGCCTGCGAAGCATTTTCCGGTAGGGCCGCGGCTCTGGCGACAGCTCCCACGCCCGAAGAGCCAGGAGGGAAAGCCGTGCCTCGTTGGAAAGCTCTTTGGCAGCCGCTCGCGTGGCCCCACAGCCCGTGGGGCTGCGGGCTTTCCGGCGGCCGTCAGCCTCGGCGACACCGGCGCCCACGTGGCGCCGCCGCGCCAGCCTGCGAAGCATTTTCCGGTAGGGCCGCGTCTCTGGCGACAGGTCCCACGCCCGAAGAGCCAGGAGGGAAAGCCGTGCCTCGTTGGAAAGCTCTTTGGCAGCCGCTCGCGTGGCCCCACAGCCCGTGGGGCTGCGGGCTTTCCGGCGGCCGTCAGCCTCGGCAACAACGGCGCCCACGTGGCGCCGCCGCGCCAGCCTGCGAAGCATTTTCCGGTAGGGCCGCGTCTCTGGCGACAGCTCCCACGCCCGAAGAGCCAGGAGGGAAAGCCGTGCCTCGTTGGAAAGCTCTTTGGCAGCTGCTCGCGTGGCCCCACAGCCCGTGGGGCTGCGGGCTTTCGGCGGCCATCAGCGTCGGCGACACCTGCGACCACGTGGCGCCGCCGCGCCAGCCTGCGAAGCATTTTCCGGTAGGGCCGCGTCTCTGGCGACAGCTCCCAGGCCCGAAGAGCCAGGAGGGAAAGCCGTGCCTCATTGGAAAGCTCTTTGGCAGCCGCTCACGTGGCCCCACAGCCCGTGGGGCTGCGGGCTTTCCGGCGGCCGTCAGCCTGGGCGACACCGGCGCCCACGTGGCGCCGCCGCGCCAGCCTGAGAAGCATTTTCCAGTAGGGCCGCGGCTCTGGCGACAGCTCCCACGCCCGAAGAGCCAGGAGGGAAAGCCGTGCCTCGTTGGAAAGCTCTTTGGCAGCCGCTCGCGTGGCCCCACAGCCCGTGGGGCTGCGGGCTTTCCGGCGGCCGTCAGCCTCGGCGACACCGGCGCCCACGTGGCGCCGCCGCGCCAGCCTGCGAAGCATTTTCCGGTAGGGCCGCGTCTCTGGCGACAGGTCCCACGCCCGAAGAGCCAGGAGGGAAAGCCGTGCCTCGTTGGAAAGCTCTTTGGCAGCCGCTCGCGTGGCCCCACAGCCCGTGGGGCTGCGGGCTTTCCGGCGGCCGTCAGCCTCGGCAACAACGGCGCCCACGTGGCGCCGCCGCGCCAGCCTGCGAAGCATTTTCCGGTAGGGCCGCGTCTCTGGCGACAGCTCCCACGCCCGAAGAGCCAGGAGGGAAAGCCGTGCCTTGTTGGAAACCTCTTTGGCAGCCGCTCGCGTGGCCCCACAGCCGGTGGGGCTGCGGGCTTTCCGACGGCCGTCAGCCTCGGCGACACCAGTGCCCACGTGGCGCCGCCGCGCCAGCCTGCGAAGCATTTTCCGGTAGGGCCGCGGCTCTGGCGACAGCTCCCACGCCCGAAGAGCCAGGAGGGAAAGCCGTGCCTCGTTGGAAAGCTCTTTGGCAGCCGCTCGCGTGGCCCCACAGCCCGTGGGGCTGCGGGCTTTTCGGCGGCCGTCAGCCTCGGCGCCACCTGCGCCCACGTGGCACCGCCGCACCAGCCTGCGAAGCATTTTCCGGTAGGGCCGCGTCTCTGGCGACAGCTCCCACGCCCGAAGAGCCAGGAGGGAAAGCCGTGCCTCGTTGGAAAGCTCTTTGGCAGCCGCTCGCGTGGCCCCACAGTCCGTGGGGCTGCGGGCTTTCCGGCAGCCGTCAGCCTCGGCGACACCGGCGCCCACGTGGCGCCGCCGCGCCCGCCTGCAAAGCATTTTCCGGTAGGGCCGTGTCTCTGGCGACAGCTCCCACGCCCGAAGAGCCAGGAGGGAAAGCCATGCCTCGTTGGAAAGCTCTTTGGCAGCCGCTCGCGTGGCCCCACAGCCCGTGGGGCTGCGGGCTTTCTGGCGGCCGTCAGCCTCGGCGCCACCGGCGCCCACGTGGTGCCGCCGCACCAGCCTGCGAAGCATGTTCCGGTAGGGCCGCGGCTCTGGCGACAGCTCCCACGCCCGAAGAGCCAGGAGGGAAAGCCGTGCCTCGTTGGAAAGCTCTTTGGCAGCCGCTCGCGTGGCCCCACAGCCCGTGGGGCTGCGGGCTTTCCGGCGGCCGTCAGCCTCGGCGACACCTGCGACCACGTGGCGCCGCCGCGCCAGCCTGAGAAGCATTTTCCGGTAGGGCCGCGTCTCTGGCGACAGCTCCCACGCCCGAAGAGCCAGGAGGGAAAGCCGTGCCTCGTTGGAAAGCTCTTTGGCAGCCGCTCGCGTGGCCCCACAGCCCGTGGGGCTGCGGGCTTTTCGGCGGCTGCCAGCCTCGGCCCCACCTGCGCCCACGTGGCGCCGCCGCACCAGCCTGCGAAGCATTTTCCGGTAGGGCCGCGTCTCTGGCGACAGCTCCCACGCCCGAAGAGCCAGGAGGGAAAGCCGTGCCTCGTTGGAAAGCTCTTTGGCAGCCGCTCGCGTGGCCCCACAGCCCGTGGGGCTGCGGGCTTTCCGGCAGCCGTCAGCCTCGGCGACACCGGCGCCCACGTGGCGCCGCCGCACCCGCCTGCAAAGCATTTTCCGGTAGGGCCGCGGCTCTGGCGACAGCTCCCACGCCTGAAGAGCCAGGAGGGAAAGCCGTGCCTCGTTGGAAAGCTCTTTGGCAGCCGCTCGCGTGGCCCCACAGCCCGTGGGGCTGCGGGCTTTCTGGCGGCCGTCAGCCTCGGCGCCACCGGCGCCCACGTGGTGCCGCCGCGCCATCCTGCGAAACATTTTCCGGTAGGGCCGCGGCTCTGGCGACAGCTCCCACGCCCGAAGAGCCAGGAGGGAAAGCCGTGCCTCGTTGGAAAGCTCTTTGGCAGCCGCTCGCGTGGCCCCACAGCCCGTGGGGCTGCGGGCTTTCCGGCGGCCGTCAGCCTCGGCGACACCTGCGACCACGTGGCGCCGCCGCGCCAGCCTGCGAAGCATTTTCCGGTAGGGCCGCGGCTCTGGCGACAGCTCCCACGCCCAAAGAGCCAGGAGGGAAAGCCGTGCCTCGTTGGAAAGCTCTTTGGAAGCCGCTCGCGTGGCCCCACAGCCCGTGGGGCTGCGGGCTTTCCGGCGGCCGTCAGCCTCGGCAACACCAGGGCACACGTGGCGCCGCCGCGCCAGCCTGCGAAGCATTTTCCGGTAGGACCACGGCTCTGGTGACAGCTCCCCCACCCGAAGAGCCAGGAGGGAAAGCCGTGCCTCGTTGGAAAACTCTTTGGCAGCCGCTCGCGTGGCCCCACAGCCCGTGGGGCTACGGGCTTTCCGGCGGCCGTCAGCCTCGGCGACACCGGCGCCCACGTGGCGCCGCCACGCCAGCCTGCGAAGCATTTTCCGGTAGGGCCGCGGCTCTGGCGACAGCTCCCACGCCCGAAGAGCCAGGAGGGAAAGCCGTGCCTCGTTGGAAAGCTCTTTGGCAGCCGCTCGCGTGGCCCCACAGCCCGTGGGGCTGCGGGCTTTCCGGCGGCCGTCAGCCTCGGCGACACCTGCGACCACGTGGCGCCGCCGCGCCAGCCTGCGAAGCATTTTCCGGTAGGGCCGCGGCTCTGGCGACAGCTCCCACGCCCGAAGAGCCAGGAGGGAAAGCCATGCCTCGTTGGAAAGCTCTTTGGCAGACGCTCGCGTGGCCCCACAGCCCGTGGGGCTGCGGGCTTTTCGGCGGCCGTCAGCCTCGGCGACACCTGTGCCCACGTGGCGCCGCCACGCCAGCCTGAGAAGCATTTTCCGGTAGGGCCGCGGCTCTGGCGACAGCTCCCACGCCCGAAGAGCCAGGAGGGAAAGCCGTGCCTCGTTGCAAAGCTCTTTGGCAGCTGCTCGCGTGGCTCCACAGCCCGTGGGGCTGCGGGCTTTCCGGCGGCCATCAGCCTCGACGACACCTGCGACCACGTGGCGCCGCCGCGCCAGCCTGCGAAGCATTTTCCGGTAGGGCCGCGGGTCTGGCGACAGCTCCCACGCCCGAAGAGCCAGGAGGGGAAAGCCGTGCCTCATTGGAAAGCTCTTTGGCAGCCGATCGCGTGGCCCCACAGCCCGTGGGGCTGCGGGCTTTCCGTCGGCCGTCAGCCTCGGCGACACCGGCGCCCACGTGGCGCCGCCGCGCCAGCCTGCGAAGCATTTTCCGGTAGGGCCGCGTCTCTGGCGACAGCTCCCACGCCCCGAAGAGCCAGGAGGGAAAGCCGTGCGGCTCGTTGGAAAGCTCTTTGGCAGCCGCTCGCGTGGCCCCACAGCCCCGTGGGGGCTGCGGGCTTTCCGGCGGCCGTCAGCCTCGGCGCCACCTGCGCCCCACGTGGCGCCGCCGCGCCAGCCTGCGAAGCATTTTCCGGTAGGGCCGCGTCTCTGGCGACAGCTCCCACGCCCAAAGAGCCAGGAGGGAAAGCCGTGCCTCGTTGGAAAGCTCTTTGGCAGGCGCTCGCGTGGCCCCACAGCCCGTGGGGCTGCGGGCTTTCCGGCGGCCGTCAGCCTCGGCGCCACCGGCGCCCACGTGGCGCCGCGCGGCGCCAGCCTGCGAAGCATTTTCCGGTAGGGCCGCGGCTCTGGCGACAGCTCCCACGCCCGAAGAGCCAGGAGGGAAAGCCGTGCCTTGTTGGAAACCTCTTTGGCAGCCGCTCGCGTGGCCCCACAGCCCGTGGGGCTGCGGGCTTTCCGGCGGCCGTCAGCCCTCGGCGACACCAGTGCCCACATGGCGCCGCCGCGCCAGCCTGCGAAGCATTTTCCGGTAGGGCCGCGGCTCTGGCGACAGCTCCCACGCCCGAAGAGCCAGCAGGGAAAGCCGTGCCTCGTTGGAAAGCTCTTTGGCAGCCGCTCGCGTGGCCCCACAGCCCGTGGGGCTGCGGGCTTTCCGGTGGCCGTCAGCCTCGGCGCCACCTGCGCCCACGTGGCGCCGCCGCACCAGCCTGCGAAGCATTTTCCGGTAGGGCCGCGTCTCTGGCGACAGCTCCCACGCCCGAAGAGCCAGGAGGGAAAGCCGTGCCTCGTTGGAAAGCTCTTTGGCAGCCGCTCGCGTGGCCCCACAGCCCGTGGGGCTGCGGGCTTTCCGGCGGCCGTCAGCCTCGGCGACACCTGCGACCACGTGGCGCCGCCGCGCCAGCCTGAGAAGCATTTTCCTGGTAGGGCCGCGTATCTGGCGACAGCTCCCACGCCCGAAGAGCCAGGAGGGAAAGCCGTGCCTTGTTGGAAACCTCTTTGGCAGCCGCTCGCGTGGCCCCACAGCCCGTGGGGCTGCGGGCTTTTCGGCGGCCGTCAGCCTCGGCGACACCAGTGCCCACGTGGCGCCGCCACGCCAGCCTGCGAAGCATTTTCCGGTAGGGCCGCGTCTCTGGCGACAGCTCCCACGCCCGACGAGCCAGGAGGGAAAGCCGTGCCTCGTTGGAAAGCTCTTTGGCAGCCGCTCGCGTGGCCCCAAAGCCCGTGGGGCTGCGGGCTTTCCGGCGGCCGTCAGCCTCGGCGACACCGGCGCCCACGTGGCGCCGCCGCGCCCGCCTGCAAAGCATTTTCCGGTAGGGCCGCGGCTCTGGCGACAGCTCCCACGCCTGAAGAGCCAGGAGGGGAAGACGTGCCTCGTTGGAAAGCTCTTTGGCAGCCGCTCGCGTGGCCCCACAGCCCGTGGGGCTGCGGGCTTTCCGGGCGGCCGTCAGCCTCGGCGACACCTGCGACCACGTGGCGCCGCCGCGCCAGCCTGCGAAGCATTTTCCGGTAGGGCCGCGGGCTCTGGCGACAGCTCCCACGCCCAAAGAGCCAGGAGGGAAAGCCGTGCCTCATTGGAAAGCTCTTTGGCAGCCGCTCGCGTGGCCCCACAGCCCGTGGGGCTGTGGGCTTTCCGGCGGCCGTCAGCCTCGGCAACACCGGCGCCCACGTGGCGCCGCCGCGCCAGCCTGCGAAGCATTTTCCGGTAGGACCACGGCTCTGGCGACAGCTCCCACGCCCGAAGAGCCAGGAGGGAAAGCCGTGCCTCGTTGGAAAGCTCTTTGGCAGCCGCTCGCGTGGCCCCACAGCCCGTGGGGCTGCGGGCTTTCCAGCGGCCATCAGCCTCGGCGACACCAGGGCACACGTGGCGCCGCCGCGCCAGCCTGCGAAGCATTTTCCGGTAGTGACCACGGCTCTGGTGACAGCTCCCCCACCCGAAGAGCCAGGAGGGAAAGCCGTGCCTCGTTGGAAAGCTCTTTGGCAGCCGCTCGCGTGGCCCCACAGCCCGTGGGGCTGCGGGCTTTCCGGCGGCCGTCAGCCTCGGCGACACCGGCGCCCACGTGGCGCCGCCACGCCAGCCTGCGAAGCATTTTCCGGTAGGGCCGCGTCTCTGGCGACAGCTCCCACGCCCGAAGAGCCAGGAGTGAAAGCCGTGCCTCGTTGGAAAGCTCTTTGGCAGCCGCTCGCATGGCCCCCACAGCCCCTGCGGCTGCGGGCTTTCCGGCGGCCGTCAGCCCTCGGCGACACCTGCGCGACCCACGTGGCGCCGCCGCGCCAGCCTGCGAAGCATTTTCCGGTAGGGCCGCGTCTCTGGCGACAGCTCCCACGCCCGAAGAGCCAGGAGGGAAAGCCGTGCCTCGTTGGAAAGCTCTTTGGCAGCCGCTCGCATGGCCCCACAGCCCCTGGGGCTGCGGGCTTTCCGGCGGCCGTCAGCCTCGGCGACACCTGCGACCACGTGGCGCCGCCGCGCCAGCCTGCGAAGCATTTTCCGGTAGGGCCGCGTCTCTGGCGACAGCTCCCACGCCCGAAGAGCCAGGAGGGAAAGCCGTGCCTCGTTGGAAAGCTCTTTGGCAGCCGCTCGCATGGCCCCACATCCCGTGGGGCTGCGGGCTTTCCGGCGGAGGTCAGCCTCGGCGACACCGGCGCCCACGTGGCGCCGCCGCGCCAGCCTGCGAAGCATTTTCCGGTAGGGCCC